>NC_136487.1:7915293-8022793 GCF_053919585.1 Euprymna scolopes | reverse complement strand
AGTGAGGGAAATAAAGGGGAATAATTCTAATAAGAAGAAGGATCACCATTTGCCGGTGTAACCTTAACCACGTGACTTGATTACGGTCGAATGAATATTAAATTCGTACAAAGCTCCTTTATTTGTTTGTTAGTTATATTTTCGCTTTTATTGTTAACCATATTGACTTTAAATTTGTGTCAAGCAGTGACATACGGTTAACTTATGATGAAGTAAACATTGGAATTAATTATTGACAATATATTATGGACCACGTTTCGTTTTCTTTATACTAACTTTAAGTAAATGGTAAGTTTTTACACGCTTGTATATAACATAAATAAACGATTTACAAAGAATAGGATGAGACTTGTACAGCATTCGCATTTATAGCTCTGAATTAAAAAACATATTTGTACACAGGGCAGATTTATATCATTAAATAATGTAAAAATATAAGCGCGAACAATAATGATGATGAACTCCGTTTTGTTATGAACATACAAAAATGGAACTTGTACATGGTTCGAACTCGTGCCTCTGAATAGAGACCAAAAGTTGTAGTTGTCACCGTAACCATTTTTCTACGAAATTTGGATTCATGGCCAGTTAAAATATAAATTACTTTGAGGGCAAAGCACGAACAACTCACCTGTCCGTAAGGGGAGTAATGACCAATCTCTCCGTGCAACCGAGGATTTCATTCTGGTAGGTAAAATCAACGTCTGTGATGGCTATTAGGCATTTGTCCTGATCCTCCAGGAAATAAAATCGTGACTGTTTTAGCCATTCAAAATCATTTGGGCTTCGGATGTGCGAGCGACACTGACAAATTCAATGAAAATAAAAATCATTCGAATTACTATTAGCGTCTTTTCTTCTCTTTTTCTAATATTTTTGCAAAAAACAAAACAAAAGAATATAAAATTAGAACAGCATAGAGTGTATTTCCTTATGTGTTACAATTATTTCATAACTATTTGGACAAATTTAAACATTATATCATTTAAAAATATTCCCAAAATAGCTACTCTTCAGACACTATAATACATTCATCATATACATTTATATCTTTATAATCCCTATCTTAAGGGATAAAGCAGGCGATCTCATCTCATTATTCATCAATTTATTTATTTATTGAATTACATTCGAATTGAGTAAGTATTCCCCTTTCGTATATCTTATTTTTAGATGATACTTCTACAATTTACTATCTTTATATTCATTTAATAAATAAATGTTTTTTCTAGATTTTATAATTATTTTTTCCTCTTTGATTTATTTATTTAATTGATTTACTCCCAAAATCCCAAACTACACCTTTCAAAGTTTAGTCTCTATTTATTCAATTATTAATTTTCTCAATTATTCATTTCTCAAGTTTCGTATAAATTTTTTATTTATATGTTACGATATATTTGTTTATCCTTTTCTATTCTACATACTATTTTTTAAGGAAAAAACTATCATTAACATAATATTTATTTAATTAACATTTATCTTTCCTGCATCTATGATTTCAAGTCTTATCTTAATATAAACATATAATCTAGACTAACTAGAGAAATAAAACTAGAATCAGAGGGCCAGGCCTTTATGTGCTTCAGACTAAATATGCAACACAATATTAGCTACTTGTATTTTCTCTACCGCTCTCCCTCAAACCAAGACTGTACCCTAATAAACAAAGTCTCAGACAGCATAGATATAGCACTCTCCCTCGATACTAGCGCACAAATACATGTATTTGGTGACTTCAATGTCCACCACAGTAATTGGCTAGGATTCTCAAATCACACAGACGTAGCTGGTAGCGCCACATATAGCTTCTCTATATCTCATTCCCTATCTCAATTTGTTACATTTCCGACACGTTTCCCAGACCAGCACGATCAACATGCCTCACTTCTAGATCTCTTCCTGACAACGGTTCCCAATGACTGTACAACAAATGCCCATAGCCCACTCGGGAATGCTGATCACGCTGTGATAATGGTAGAAATCAGCCTAAATTCTCGCCCTAAAACTGAAGACCCACTACTCAAAACAACAAGGTATTACAAAAAGGCTGATTGGGAAGCCATCAGGGAGCTCATCAGAGATGCCCCATGGCAAAATATCTTTACTCTTCCAGCGGAACAGTGTGCAAATGAGACAACTGAATGGTTCAAAACTGCTATTGAAGCACATGTTCCCGCACGGAAATACTATAGCAAGCCCCACTCCCCCCAATGGTTTACTTCTGCTTGTGCAGCTGCCATTTGTCAAAGGCAGCATGCGTTCCGCAGATTCAACCGACATAAGTCCAGCTCAAATAAACAGAAGTTTATAGAAGCTAGAAATAATTGTAAGAGAGTGATAGACACAGCTAAGTCAGATTACTCTGAAACCACCAGAAAGCGCATCGAAGCACAGAAATTAGGAACCCGGGATTTTTGGAAAATCTACAACAGCGTAGTTAATAATGGACAGTCAATTATTCCCCCACTAACAAACAACCATGAGGTTGCTTGCACGGCAACTGACAAGGCTAATCTGCTTGCCAGTCGGTTTGCCTCAAACTCCACACTGAACTCGGTACACCACTCACTCCCTGATTTTCCTCTGCGAACAGACGCCACACTTGACGATTTGAAAATCACCCCTTCTCAGGTACATGCTATTATAAAAAACCTAGACACCTCTAAAGCATGTGGACCAGATCTCATCCCGGCTGTGCTATTAAAAAAATGCTCTGCCGAGGTTGCTCCAGTTCTGTCCAAACTTTACAATAAATGCCTTAA
Source organism: Euprymna scolopes (assembly GCF_053919585.1). Lineage (NCBI taxonomy): Eukaryota > Metazoa > Mollusca > Cephalopoda > Sepiida > Sepiolidae > Euprymna > Euprymna scolopes. Next base: position 8,020,028 of record NC_136487.1, on the reverse strand, counting down.
CGAATCTTGTTTTCCCGACTGCTGGAAAACCGCCTCTGTGGTACCAGTCTTCAAGAATTCTGGTGAAAGAACTGACCCACTTAATTATCGCCCCATTAGCCTCCTCCCGCTTTTCGCCAAAATATTTGAGTCCTTAGTTAATCAAGTCCTAGTCCAGCACCTAACAGCTGCTAAACTCCTGACTGACAAACAATATGGATTCAGGCAAGCTCGTTCAACAGCAGATATCTTAACTGTAGTTTCTGAACGTATATACCGTTCATTGGATAAAACAGGGGAGGGTAGAGCGGTGGCCCTTGATATATCTAAGGCTTTTGACAGGGTATGACACGATGGTCTTCTAAGGAAAATTAGATCATATGGAATCACTGGAAGAATTCATAACGTAATTAAATCCTTCTTAAGTAATAGAAAAATCAAAGTTGTCCTCGACGGACGTACATCCAAACAACATGACATAAATGCGGGAGTGCCTCAGGGATCTATCCTTGGACCTCTATTGTTCCTGATATTCATAAACGACCTCCCTGATAATATTGTTTCGGAGATGGGTATATTTGCCGATGACACCACTCTCTATAACAGATATGAGGGGAAAACAAATGAACACATATCCAAGAAAATGGCAGAAACACTAGAGGATGACCTCCAATCCGTAGTGGAATGGGGACAAAAATGGTTGGTCTCATTCAATGCTGCTAAGACTAAGCTTGTTTCCTTCAATAACTACAAGAAACCTTCTCTACCACCAATAGCAATGGCCAAGAACACATTGCCTGAAAGTACTTCTTTTAAACTCCTCGGCCTAACGTTTACAGGGAATATGAACTGGAATAGATACATTGAGAGCATTGCCAAGGCTGCTGCAAGGAAGGTTGGCTCCCTCTACCGTGCTAGAAAACTACTTACGCCTGCCAGTATCCTATACCTCTATAAGGCAACAATTCGCCCATGTACGGAGTACTGTTGTCACATCTGGGCTGGTGCATCTGCTGCTTGTCTCTCGCTCCTGGACAGGGTTCAAAAAAGAGTCGCCAACCTGATAGGTCCTGAACTGTCATCTAGGCTTCAACCTCTGTCCCATCGACGAGATGTTGCATCCCTCTACCTGTTCTACAAATACTTTAATGGTGAATGCTCTGACGAACTGCAAACACTTGTACCTCCCCGACGTAACTACCCCCGGCAAACCCGACAAGCTACTAAGTCTCATCCCTTTACAGTAGAGATCCCTAGGTGCAAGAAAGCCTTTTACTCCAATAGTTTCTTCCCCAGAACTGCGGGTCTTTGGAACTCCCTTCCGGGATTCTGCTTTCCCAACTGCAATGATATGCAGAAGTTCAAGTGTTATGTTAACAAACATCTTTCTACTCTTCTCCCTTCATAATGACCCCGCAAATTAATTCCCTAATAGTAGCCCCCTACTTCAAAGTGGCACTGTGCCTTGTTTGGGGTGAAAATTGAATTTAAAAAAAAAAAATCTTTGTTATTCTTAATTTTTACTATTCCGCATCATTTATATATCGTGACAGAGTACAAAATAGACTTCGTGGCTTGGTGGGGGATGCCCTTTTCTCCCACAGAAGAGACGTTGCGAGCCTATCCTTGTTTTATCGTTATTTCCATGGCAGGTGCTCGTCTGAACTCCAATCTCTGGTCCCCCCTCGCCAATCTTTCACGAAAAACACCCGTCTAGCTGAATCCACTGTGAAAAATTTCCCCCACTCTATATCTGTGCCTAAATCAAAACGCGCATTCCATGAACAAAGCTTCTTTCTTAGAACTGCACGCCTGTGGAACTCTGTTCCGTCTGCCTGCTTCCCTCCGGACTACAACTTGGATGTCTTCAAGTCTAACGTAAACAAATTCCTAATGAACCGCCCCCTTAATTAAACACTTCATCAAATCTCCACTCTAACGTAATGTACTTGCAATAACCCTTATCCCTGAGTGGCTTCCGGGCCTTGATAAGTGGTGATCAATGTGTAAAAAAAAAGAGACAATGTAAGGGACGTGACTCGATTTTGCCCACATTTATCGATTCATAATTTTATCGAAATTCCTTCATATTTTTAATTCACTATTTTGATTTTTGTCTTTATTAATCTCCTATGCTTAATGTTAAACTTGTAGTTCTCACATTATTCTCTTCATGGCAATCCAGTTTAAATTTATCACTTATTTTGCTTCAAAACTTATATTCTGATTTAGTATATTTTAATCCATCATACCCCATTCATCTCAACATTTTGCAATGACTTAATATTTAACGTCTTTTTTGTGCTATTGAAATGCCTCAGGTGCTAATTTATTACCAATAACAAGTATTAAATTTAATTTAATTTTCGTTATCTAGGATATATTTAGTTTAGTTTCTATATGTTAAGTTAAAGACCTACTAACTTATTGCATTATATATTATTATCGTATTGAATGAAAAATTTTCTTACAACACTTACATTTCACTTACAACTTAAATATTTTTCGTATACATATCATTTTAATCAGGTCTTGGGCGTGATAATAGACATTTATTTTTACGTAGACAGCTTTGTATGACATCAAACTTATTGTTTAAAATTTTTTCTTTAGAATTCACTATGTGGTATGATTCAAGTAAGCATAGATTACTTTTCGATTTACTAGGTCTATATTTTCTAGCTTTATCCACTGTTACCGTTTAAATTCAAATTCCATTTGATTTTACGTAGTTCTCCAATCCCTCAATACAGTCGTGTTTCTCTTATTTTTTAATATTTTTTTCATGTCCTATCCATATTTCTATCCTTATATTCATTCCAATTTGGTTTCTTCTCTGATCCAATGTTAATGATGCAATATTATTTCGGTATCTGTCCTTACAATTATAATCACTTCTACATAAGTATAGTTTTTACTATTCTCCATTTAAACTTCACATTTGTATACAATTTAAGAAATTAAGCAATTGCCTTCCAATGGACATTCGTTAGGTATTTTACAGTTACAATTTTCTAAATATTTAATTCGCCTGATTCTCTATAATTATTCACTATATTATAAGTTTTATCAGTATTCGAAATTATTATAGTTTTACTTAAATTTGCAGCAAATTAGATTAAAATTTTAACTGTGTTCTTATTCATGATTTTGCTTAATATATTGTCTAGAGGAATATTCGTATCAGTTTTTTTGTAAAATTTTTTAGGGATATTCGTATATGTTTACTGACAGGTGGATCAAAGAATACTTGCTTTTTGTGCCTATTTCTTTTATCCATAACTGCATTATTACTATTATATGTTTGTTTATCATTTTTAATTTGATTCTTATTCTTACTTTTATTTTACCTATTTTTATTCCTTACATTTTTCCTTCATGTTATATGATATTGTGTAGTTGACACTGCTATCTTCATTATCCACCTCCTTTATTTATTTGATCTTTCTTTGATACCCTGATTGAGTTAATGCTTCAGTATTATTTTTATCCTTATTTATAGTCATTTTGTAATATCCTTCATATTCCTTTTAGTATATATTGAGGATAATTGTTTTTTTTTTCATACTTTTAGGATGAATAGATTTATAGTCCATATACAATAGTGTTTATAATAATAATAATAATAATAATAATAATAATAATAATAATAATATTGAACACAATGGTTGTAATATATATATATATATATATTTTTTTTTAATTAGATTGAATAGATTTATAGTCCATATACAATAGTGTTTATAATAATAATAATAATAATAATAATAATAATAATAATGAACACAATGGTTGTAATATATATATATATATATTGACACACCGGTTCTTGCCAGATCACCGAAGTTAACCAATGTTTAGACTGGCTAGTGCCTAATAGGTGACCAGTTAAAAAGTTTGAAAATTCTAGGCGCTGTATGTGCTTTCCGCTTATCTTGGGATTGTTTCCAATCGTTTTTAACTTCCACTTGTTACAGGTATTGAACAAGGCCGAAGTCAGAAGAGGCGTGGTTGGAGATTGTACAACTCTTGTCACAAAAATTCCATGTGCAGGAACCCTTACAGTGGGTATCCATAGTCTGAAGCTACCTACCATACATTACTACCATTGCCATTGTGTTTACATATGTGTTTATTTAACTTCATACAACTTACAAATAAAAATTATACGTGATTAACCATAATAAAACCAGAAACCTCTTATTTCTGTAAATAAAATATTCCGAAGGTTTCCTGATAATTTAATTTACTTACTTCCGACAAAATAAAAAAAAAATCGAAACTTTGAAGTTGAGAGTTAACCCCCTCTTCTTTGTTTCTTGCCAAAACATGTCGACTTTAACATCTGATCAAAATCGATAGTTAGATCGACCGAAGCGTTTTGCAGATAACACTTCAGATGAGAACAATTGTCCAATTAATCCAAATAATACGTTTCTTGTCCCGAAGAAGATGTTATATTGTCGAAACTAAGTTGTTTATAAATAAATGCATACGTATCTGTGTTGTTTTAGCTTCTAAAAATTGCAAAATTACATCTTAATAGTAGGATGAGTGCAGTTGCCTTCGCTTCCGCTATTTCTTTCTGGATATTAGCAACCGGAAGCCACAAGCATTGTAGGATAGTTGAGGTATTTTGTGATCACATTTCACTTCTTTTGTTTTATTTAAAAATATGAATAAATGTGTAAGCCGAAAAAATGTGCCGTTGTATTATTGATAAGCTTTTACGACATGTCGACACGCATATAATCCTAATTAAAGATATTTGACGAAGAGAATACGTTGCTGAATCAAACGAGAGTCGAATCGGTGGGTGGAGTCATCGGTTTCGCAATAGATTCGTAAGCTCTTTTCATACAGTTTTCATCAGTAAATTATTTATTTTATTGCTTATATTTACTTAGGCCTTGATCTGAACGAAAAATTAAAATCTTATTTGCTGTTCGAACATGTTTTTCCTTACATACACACACCTACATGTACGCACGCACACACCCGCATGTATATACACATACACATACACACACATGCACGCCCGTGCGCGCAAACATGCACACATTGGTGACTTCACTTCCTTTTAAGTGAAATCCAGACATGCGCAGTCAGAACACTGACCTCGGTATAACAGTCAACAACAACGTTCAACTTCCTCTTTCTTTCCTTTTGCCTTGGTTCGTCAACCAGACAAGTTCGCGTCCACAGCTTGTGGCCTGAAGACACTTCCACGTGGCCGACTGCGCGTGCGCGGCTTTACTGAGGTCAGCCCTCTCTCTCTATTTCTACATGCTGGACTGCCATTTCTCTTTCCCCTACTTTATTCTTCTTTTTCCACGCGCGTAGTCGTCAACGACTGAACTGAACACATGTTCCACCTAAACCATTTATGTTCAACAGAAAATAAACGACATGTTTATTTTATTCAGATATTGAGTTTTTTTCCTTCCTTCCATTCATTTCATTATTTTCTTTTGTAGCGAGTTAGGATTATTATATCCTGGTCCGCAGCAGATGTGTTGATTCAATATGATACGCGGCAATTTAAATAATGTTTATGATTCATAGTGAATTTATACATTACTATTATCTTTTGTAATAAGATACATATGCAAATATGTTTCGCTATTATAAATCCGTACTGCATTGAATATTGCAACTATAAACTCGATAAAAAATTCATCAAATCAACTGACCAGATTATCAAATATGTCTCGCTGGTGAACATGAATGGTGATCAACGTCTCGTATTTGGTACGGTCAGTTTTGTTGAGGTCAAGCGTTGTTTGACCAATCAGGGTGTTGAGCAGTTTCAGAAATTCTAGATTAGTTTGCTGCATTATTTTGCGGTCAGTCCGGGCCGCCTCAAGGGCTTCCGTTGAATCCCGCGTCCAGATCATTTGGAGTCCCAATATCCCAACCTGGAAAGAAAAAAACAAAACATCAGAAAAGATATTATACAAACTTCCATTAAATCTGCGTATTTATCGATGACAATATTTCAACCTTAAGCGCGACAGACAAATAATATTATAAACTTAAGTATGACAGACCGACAAAATTTTTATTTCTAATAAAACACTGCAGAGAACGAAAATGTAAAAAGAATAATAGGGAAACAGAGACTAATACATCGTTATTTCTCGACTAGTGGGTCAGCTTTGCGATCGAGACATATAAATACGATTTTGCTACAAACTCTTTCTCTAAATTATATTTATATTTATATTTATAGTGCTCAAATAACCATGGGAGAGAACTATAGCATTACTGGCAGGACGATACAATCAAAGTGCTGCTGTTTATTAAGCGGGCTTATTATTATCATTATTATTATTATTATTATTATTATTATTATTATTATTATTATTATTACTATTATTATTATTATTACTATTATTATTACTATTATTATTATTACTATTATTACTATTATTATTATTATTACTATTATTATTATTATTGTTAAATATATTTTTATCAATTGATGAAGTTGTTTCATCTTTTTAAGACTCTTCAGTATATATTTTACAACTGATCTACCGATGGGTCCAAAACGTTAAGTTTTGTAGCACAGTATATCCCCTTAACGAACGGATGAGTTGCACCATTAACACTTGAAATACAATATTAGCTGCTATATTTAGAGTCGAGAGTGCTCGTTACGGGTGAGAGGAAAAAAGCGAGGAACTTTATACAATAGCTTGGTCTGTTTTCTCTTAGCAATCATTAAACGAGAAATCCTTATAAACTGAGACAATTTTAATTTTTATTCGAATCTACAATGCATTTTTTTTTATTTAACTGTATTTCCCAGCATTAGAATACAATTATGTGTCTAACTCACCCTCATTGGGAGGTAACTAAATAAATAGAATATATATATATATATTATCTTTCTACCTATTAAAGATTTTTTATATACTTGACTATATATTTGTAATTTCAGAATGTAGAATTTCGTGATCGAACTGAATATAAAAACAAGGAAATTCTTGCAATTTGTATATAAAAAAACAGTTGATCTGATGGATTTTTCTAAAGTTACGATATCAAGAAAGAATGTAAAATTTGAGAATTACGGAAAACCAACCACCAGCAACCAGAGTAATTACAACCGGTCTTCTAAACTGACATTGACGGACAGGAATCAGAATGCACTGCGTGAAGACTACTGACGCCAAACTAACATAAGTTAAGTTGAATCAACATTTGAATGATCAATTAAAACTTTTAGCGGCGAGTTCAATATATATCATAGAATTGTCGTCAACTTCTTTTGAATAAAAAATGTTTTGATTATTTTACAATTCAAACACAGTAGTGTTTGAATATATTGTTAAGTGGCAGTTTTAGTCATTTAGAACTGTATTATGGTGTTAAATGGCAATAAAACGAAGGAACACAGGACTTTTATATTACAGACAAAGGCAGGTTGAGCAATACCATTCCTCAACTGTAGGGCGTTCCAATCTCTGACTGCCAGGCACCGGTACTCCTACCGGAAGTGACGTCACTCATTTTTCGATCGAATTTCAAACAATTATTACAGTTCATAGATCACCGTCTCATCTATATTGTAAAAGTAAAATTCAATTTTCGTTCAATGAAACAAAAGTTATGATGAATTTACTGGCGTTCAAAATTGTAAAAATATGTAAGGAGGTGAGCGACATTTTTTATAACTGGTTTCCATAGCAACCGCGTCGTTCCAGCGACTACCGTTGCTACTTATTCACTGCTGTCTCGAAGAGAGAAGTAACAAGTGAAACAGAATGAAAGCATAAAAGGTAGATAATTGGGGGGGATTTTTATTGAAAACAGACGAGTGCCGTACATTGTTATTACATATGTGTTTGTGGAGGCAAAAAATAAGACTGAAATTAAATAAAGAACAAGTGGATTTATTTGAAGCCTGAAAAATCATGGATTACAATAGAAAAATGTGAGCATGAAAAGTAATATGTTAAGCTTAAATATGGAAAAGTAAAGGACTAGTTGTTAAAACTTGAAAAGAAATATAACTTAAAATATTGTAATATAAAGAATTTTTTTTAAAATTCAATTTATAACATTATATAATCAATTCTTAATGTTGCGATATTTTAAGTTATAAATTTATTATATTTTTTACTAGAATATCTTGTCCTTTTCTTTTCAAGTTTTAAAAACTAGTCCTTTACGTTTCCATGTTTAAGCTTAACCATATTACTTTTCATGCTCTCATTTTTCTATTGTAATACAACTTATGTAGCTGTACAAAAATCAGTTACAGATAGATAAATAGATAGTTATATATAGAGATGAGGAAAGTAAGTTTGACTCACCTGAGCTGGAAACGTATTTAAGAAATCAAGAAGCTGAAAGTTGGAGTCTTGGATGAGTCCGGCAGCGTTTCTGATGATTGTATGAAGAGACTTCTGTGACATCATCATCAATGCCATCAACCAACATTCAACATTACCTTCGGCTTTCACGGGTTTTTCCAACTACAATTTTAAAAGGGCGATCATTTAGCACAATCGACCGTGTATAATACTTTTGAAAGTGAATACTATAATACTGCCCGTATGATATGTATCAATCGACTATACAAAATAATTACACGTAGGTATTAACAGCGCAAAGTTACTTTAATACTGACCCTATATAACTACGGGTTTTATATAAAATAGATTTTTAGCAATATATATAAAATATACTAAAAAGCTATGAAAATAGATATTAAATAAAAGGTAAAAAAAAAATAAAATAAACAACATACATTATAGGATATTCAAATGATATAAAATATCGAAAATATATATTGAGCAAAAGATATATCCAAAAGATTACCTTGATTTCTTCTCCCTCACTGGACTGAACACTCAAGATTAATTCATAATGGCGTTCGTGGAATTTAACGGTCTTAATGTTGTCAAAGACGCTTAAGAGATGAGCCTGGATTGTATGGCAGTCGCTGGCTTGACCAAGAATCTCAAGTAAAGCCGGATCAGACACAAAGAAAAAACGCGGGAACAGCAACCGTTTCTTCTCCAAATATCTAAAACAAATTAGAAGACATTATTAAAAATGTCTTTTAATTTAGTTTATTTTTAGTTTATTTTGAAAAACTTTTTCACTCTATAATTGTTCGTTTTCCCTGTTAAGTAAACGTAAATTGATTACATTGTGGTTCTAAGATCGATCTTTATATTTCTGTTAAACATTTTCTGTTAAACATTTTCTGTTAAACATTTTCTGTTAAACATTTGTTATTCTAGATCGCCGACAGATTTTAAGGATGTCTTCAAATATTTAGTAAAGTATCAAAATGTCAGGCCAGTATGCTTTCAGAGAAAATGCAGAGCATCTCATTAGTCGAATATATAGAATATCAGTGATATCTTTTCTCATAAATTGTTTACATTCTCAAAAGTTTCCATTTGACTATGAATTCCACTTGGTCAAAATTACTATTTTACATTATAACTCTTCAAATTCTGTATAAATACAAATTATGCGAAGAATAAACCAATAACATGAAATTAAACTGCTACAAATTCAATTCAAGTCACACGGACTAAGTATTTTAATCATCTTCAATAATAAAAACATAAATTATCGTAAAAGATTTGTACCATTTATTAAATTACATTAAAAGATTCGTATGTAAAAATATAAAGTCATTAGTTTATTAGTGAAGCAATTTCTTAACTCTTAGAGCGCAATACCACCCGAAGGAGCACTGATCAGACTAATGTTTGTATTTTCATGTGACACCAAATGAAATAATAAACCATTTCTTTTAAATATGTTTTCACAGTAGATTTAAAGGGAAACAACCCTTACAACTTTGACACCATACCCATGTTAACAGACCACTTCTAGTTATATCACCGGAGTTAAGCAACTTTAAGTTTGCCAGTACCGAATGGGTGACTATTTGGAGAAAACTAGGCGGTGTATGAACGGGTAGATTTTGTGACTTAGAGATAAACGCCTCCTACTTTGTGACACTCCAAGAATCACCCTATAAATCGCTCTCTGATAATCTGAAGAGTTTCCATGAAGAGAAGATAGATGGCATCCCCCAGCTGTGGCGGAGGCAATGCATACAGGAAAATTGGGGCTCTGTTAAAAACCAAACTGGTAATTTTCTAGTGATAATGTCACAAACACCTGCTTCCAATTTATTATGTGTTAATTCAGTGGGAATGATCATGTCACATTATTAACATACAATCTACAATCTAATTTATTTCATTTAATTTTAATAATCTATATCGAGTATACCCGTTGCATTATTATTATTATTATTATTATTATTATTATTAATATTATTATTCATATTATTAATATTATTATTCATATTATTAATATTATTATTATTAATAATATTTTTATTATTAATATTATTATTATCATCAATATTATTATTATTTATATTATTATTAATATCATTATTATTATTAGTAGTAGTAATAGTAGTAATAGTAGTAATAGCAGAAGCATTAGTAGTATCATTGTTATAATTTTTATTGTCATTATTATCATTATTGTCACTATCATTATTGATATTAATATTATTATTATAATTTTTATTATCATTGTTATTATTACCATTATTATTATTGTTATTATTATGGTTAATGATATCATTATTATAATTATCATTATTATCATTATCATTATTGTTATTATTGTCAATATTATCATAATTATTATTAATGTTATTATTACCATTATTATTATCATTATCATTATGTTTATTACCATCCTTAATATTATCATTAAAATTTCATTATTATTATTATTATTATTATTATTATTATTATTATCATTAAAATTTTATAATTATTATTATCATTGTTATTATTATCATTATTATTATCATTATTATTAATATCATTATTATTATTATTGTCATTATCATTATTATTATTATCATTAATATTATCCTTATTATTATCATTATTATTATCATTATTATCATTATTATTATTATTATTATCAGTATTATTATCATTATAATTATCATTATTACTTCATTATTTCATTATTATTCCATTATTATTCCATTATTATTCCATTATTATTATTATTATTATTATTATTATTATTATTATTATTATTACAGGGTGCAACGATAAAAGTATCGCCCTAAAGAAAACGACACTATAGTTTATTTTTTAAATTTTATTGAAAAAATCAATTCAGATGACATGATTATGTAGTAGAGATTACATCTATTCGCTGTAACCGCGTTCAGCCTAAATCATCGCATCAATACGGGTCTGGAACTTAGAGAATGTCTTTTCCACAAGCGTCAGCGAATACTCGGCGTATATGACCCATCAGGCTGGGTTTAGTGTTATGCGATCTCATGTCGATGACTAAACGAAGTAATCCAGCAGATTCAGATCGGGAGGGGCAAGTGAGAGAAGGGTACAGATTCGAAGAACTCCTTTTGAAGCCAAGCCTGGTTCTCGTTGGACTTGTGGGCCGGTGAGGAGTCCTGCTGCCGCAGCCAGGATCCACCAGCGGCCCTTGCACCATGGGATCATTACACTCATTAGCATATGCAGGTACACTTTGACGTTGGTTTTCAAGCCGACTTTGAGGATGTGAGGTGACTTGAAACTACACCAATGACAATAACCGTGGCTGGAAACTTTGTTTTTATCACCCTAGGCACGACCTTGATATTCGTGGCAATCTAGCGATGCATTTTGAGGGTGCATGCAACGATGCATGTTTTCATAACCTGGATCGGTAAAGAATATGAGCTATACAGCTGCCTCTCTCTGATCTCACTCATTGAACATTATGTCACTTTCAGACATGATAGAAGGTTTATATCGCTTTTGGGATTTGTACAAAATTGTTCTCTTTTGCGTAATATATAATATTCAGTAAAGGATTGATTTTATAATAATACATACACAATCTGCATAAATTAAAACATCATACTGAAGCGTATTGTACGACCGGGTAACGTCGAATGTTTAGCTAGTTAATAATAATTCTGATTTCGTTTATCAACGTCTCTCTGGAAAGGGATGGGATCCATTTCCAGAGGATTTCTCTTAAACCAGGAGCTTCAAAGATCAAGGGTTTTCCTAAGGATGTTCGTGTTACCTACAATTTCAGAGGTCTGAAGGCCGCCTAAAACATTGGGGATTTGTAGTTTTTTCAATTGCCCTTCCAGACGACTTAATACTACTCCTAATGTACCACCTGTAAAGTTCATTATGATTATTAAGTGTCGGTGTGACTTAACAAGATGTTCCTCTTAAATGATATTCCTAGTTTCTTATCACAACGCCACAAGTTGGACGAATATTTAAGAGTACACCTAAATTCTAGTATTTTAGTGTTAAATTTATTCAAAATTATCAAGGATAGAAAGACAAAACATGTCATTATATTTATTCAATAGAATTTGTTATTTATTTTTTTTTATTGACATTTTTTCATCCCAAACAAGGCATCTTGCCACTTGGAACTTAATTGGCTACTGTTTCTTATTGTATCTAACAGAGAACTGTGGGGTGTTGAGCAGCAAGATTCTTGTTCAAATTCAATTTGAATTTCTGCTGATTAGTATAGCCAGGAAAGCGGGAAATAGAGAGGGAATTCCAAAAGCTAGCAGTTCGAGGAAAAAACTATTAGAGTAGGTGGTTTTCCGGCATCTAGGGACCACAGCAGTGAAAGGTGGGATTTTGTTACTTGGCGGGTTAGTCAAGAGTATGTATGTCGACGGGACACAAGTGCTAGGAGTTCATCAGAACACGTTCTATTAAAGCACTTGTAAAATAGACACAGGGATGCGACATTGCGACGATGAGATATAGATTGGAGCTTGCCTCACAGTGCTTAATGTATTAGAGTTGAGGCTTTTATTTAGTGTTTGATGCTTACCGGTATTATGTAATATATTGTTCCTTTCAAATAATATTCTGATTTTGGTAAGAAAGCTGCAGCTACAAAATCTTTGTTATAGCAAGTGCTCGAGTTATTTAAGAAATCGCTTTATTAGTTTTTCACTTTTGTTTTACTGGCGTTACTTTTTTTCAATAGGGGAAATACTCACCCAGTCAAAGACTTCTGGCACAGTTCGAGTTGCTCAAGTAAATGAGGCAAGAGTTGCATAAGGGTTTCGTCTCCGACGCAACATCGAACCACATTTGGCGTTTCGTGGGCTCTCGTCATTATCTTCACCCAGGATTTGTCAATATTAGAAAACCTTTTCGCTTCCTGTCAAAATATTATTCAAGACTATTTAATAAAATCGATCAAAAATTTCATCTTTTGCACAAAACTTTATTCAACAAAAGCAGTGACCTTATGAGTATATGATGTCTGTTGCATAGGTGTTATATTAGAAGGGATGACGTATGTTATATTTGTTGTTGCTTGTTCATATTTGAGACAGGGACAGGGTACAATTTAAAGGAGAGACGGGAACATGTAATACACATTGAGAGGGGGATAGAAGAGATATAGATAGAAGAGAGATAGATTGACATTTATACAGTTTGACAGTTCCGGGAGTGTTTCTATAAACATTATCTTTCTTTAACACATATTTTTCAGATAATGATTCTCAGTCTTTTATCATAAAGAAGGAACATTCATTTTTTCTTGATACTGAGAGGGAGGCACATTCTTAAGATGATAGAGATACATTCTTAGATGAGTTTATACACAAAGTTCTTATAATACAAATTCACAATACCTTTGTTTGTTCAATGATATAACACGAAGACGACAGTTACAAAAATATGATGATGTTCGTTTATTCCATTCGACCGGTCACTGGCTTCGCATCAAGGAATTCAAAGTTTCTACGTTATTTCCTTCTTCTAACCTTCGCTTTCAAGACGGATGTCAGCTCTGTCTGTCCGACCCTGACTTCTCTCTGACTGACCTAAAGCTCTAACTATATTGAGAACTCATGCCTTGCTCATGGCGTCATTGCATGACAAAACAACGTGCATATCGATCCCGTGGTCTGATATGCCTCACATTGCCTAAAACATGCCCCAAAACAGTGCATCGACCACACATGCTTGCAAAGAAAAATTATCTAACCTCATTTCCGGCTAACCTATTTTACAAATGTGTTTATCATTTTCGCTTCAAATTCCTTATTTTACTTCATTTCATTTTCATAAATAGAATTGAAGGTCTTCGATAAGGTATGGCATAAGGGCCTACTTCACAAGATTTCCAGCTACGGTATACTGGAAATGTTTTCTCAATCATTAAATCGTTTCTCTCTGATAGGTTCATAAGAGTAGTGGTTGATGGCCAGAAATCAGAGGCCCACAGTATTAATGCTGGAGTCTCCCAGGGGGTCCATCCTGGGCCCAACTCACTCCCTTATCTACATCAATAATCTCCCAAAACACATACTTAAATCATTCGTTGACATCTACGCTGATGACACGACCATCTACGACAACACATCAAAGGCCGTAAATGACAAAGTTCTATCTAATTCTCTCTCCTCTGATCTCGAGCGCGTGGTACAATGGGGGAAGAGGTGGCTGGTTACTTTTAATGCATCCAAAACCAAGCTTCTATCTTTACATTATCAACGCTCTGATCCCCATCTGGCATCAATTAAAATAGATGGCTCTCGTCTTGGGGAGGCTCCATGTTTTGACAAGCTTCTGGGTTTGACCTTTACTCCTGATCTGAAATCGAACACGTACATCAAATCTGTTGCCAGGGACGCTGGGAAAATGGTGGGATCCTTCTTACCGCCCCAGAAGATATCTCACTACTGATGCAATTCTCTATCTCTATAAAAGCCAAGTACGTCCAAGGATGGAGTACTGCTGCTACATCTGGACAGGAGCTGCTAAAAAACAGCCTATCCTGCCTTGACAGAGTACAAATAGACTCTGTGGTTTGGTGGGGGATGCCCTTTTCTCTTCCCTGCAACCTCTCTCCCACAGAAGAGACGTTACGAGCCTGTCTTTGTTTTATCCTTATTTCCATGGCAAGTGCTCGTCTGAGCTCCAATCTCTCGTCCCCCCTCGCCAATCTTTCACGAGAAACACCCGTATAGCTGAAACTACTGTCAATAATTTTCCCCACTCTTTATCTGTACCTAAATCCAAACGTAGGTTCCATGAGCAGAGCTTCTTTCTTAGAATTGCCCGATTGTGGAACTCGCTTCCGTTCGCCTGTTTCCCACCTAACTACAACTTGGATGTCTTCAAATCAAACATAAATAAATTCCTGACAAACCGCCCCCTTAAGTAAGACACTCTATCAAATCTCCAATACTAATGATTACTACAATACTATTTCATTGATTACTGTATACACAACAACCCTTATCCCTGAGTGGCCTCCGGGCCTTGATAAGTGGTGACCCCCATGTAAAAAAATAGAATTGAATCATCAAATTCCTTTTTCAATAACATTACTAACACGCATTCCTTTTAACACATCTGTATTATTTATTTTAAACTTATGATCGGAATTCTTAATTCCAAACCTAGCTTCCCAGGTTCGAATTCTCGGCTATCCTATCTCATTTTTACTTACTTACAAGAACAGGCGACTGTTCCTTAACAATCTAGCTACAAAAAATAAAAATAAAAAAACAAGTCAGAAATAGAAAATGAGCTATCAAAATTAGAAAGCTTACCGGAAAAATATAAACAATTTTCATCCCTTTAGTAATTGACAAAATATGTTTGTCTTTATTTTTCAAATGTAAATATGTAAAACAGAGTAGAAGCCATTCGCGATTAAATTAATATTTAGTTATTGTCTTACCTCATAAAGCCCTTTTTAGCGAAACTGGATGTCAAATGGCAAGAAAGCATTATTTTATTTTAAATTAATTAAATTAGTTTCTTTTCTTTCTATTGATAGTGAATGAAGCTGAGAGAGGACTCACTAAAAAATAAGTGAAACTTAAAAGCGGAAGTCGAAAAACCACGTGATTTCCGCCGGCGAGAGCGCTTTTTATCGTGACATAGTCCCAACCAATCCAAACCGTTGTGAAACATCGTTGTACTGGCCAACCTCGGCAGGGGGCGGGGACAGTAGCGTATAAGTCGCTGAAAGTCAGTCTTTAACGTGTTACCGACCTCACTTCTGTTCTCTCTCATTTTAGTTTTCTGTCTTTTTTCTTTTCAGATAATACTTCTACAAACAAATCAGCGTCTACGAGGTTTTCTATCAACAGCCGAGTTTAATAGCATAAGCATAGGCCTTAACGACAGCCTGAGTTACTACTAAATCGGAAATATTCATATCAAATTCTAAAATTTGTAGGGAATTCCGAACGGAAGTCTTTATTTCATCAGTTAACTTGCTCTCGTCTCATTAGCTATGATGGAGTAGAAGTTTTAAGTAAATTTGTAATTGTATCCTTGATATCGCCCGTACTGAGAATTGAGCCATCATCTTTCACATAAAATTATTATCACTTAGCACGTAGCTAAAATAAATGGTTTCATTCTAAATTCTCTCTAATTCCATTGTTTAGTAAGAAACTCCTAAAGATGGTCGAAAGTTACATCGGTTATAAGAATGCCATCCAAGATGAAAACAGTACTTTATAAAATTCATATAATAATTATCAATCCTAATCGCCGCTGCGAGGAAGGTGGGCTCTCTCTACCGTGCTAGAAAACTTCTAACACCCGAAAGTATCCTGTACCTCTATAAGGCCACTATTCGCCCATGTATGGAGTATTGCTGTCATATTTGGGCCGGTGCATCGGCTACTAGTCTCTCGCTCCTTGACAAGGTTCAAAAGAGAGTCGCAAATCTGATAGGCCCTAAACTGGCATCAAAACTTCAGCCTCTGTCCCATCGTCGAAACGTTGCATCCCTCTGCCTGTTCTACAAGTATTATAATGGTGAATGCTCTGAAGAACTGCAAGCACTTGTGCCCCCACGACGTGAACACCCTCGACAGACCCGACAAGCTGCAAAATCCCACCCCCACACTGTAGAGATCCCTAGATGTAAAAGATCTTTCTACTCCAGTAGTTTCTTCCCCAGAACTGCTAGACTTTGGAATTCCATTCCAGGTCACTGCTTCCCCAACTGTACTGACATGCATAAGTTCAAGTGCAACGTGAACCAACATCTCGCTGCCCTAATCCCTACATAGTACCCCAGTAGATGTTTCCCCTGATAGTAGCCCCCTACATTAAAGTGGCAATGTGCCTTGTTTGGGGTGAAAATGTAATAAAAAAAAAAAAAAAAAAAATTGAATAATAAATTCAAGACGAAGTAAATCGTTTAAGTTATGGAAAAATCTTGTGCAAAGTATAAACATATTTTGTTTGATTGTATTTTGTGGAAAACCAGAAGTGAAAAAACTAAAAGCACACGTATTATTATTATTATTATTATTATTATTATTATTATTATTATTATTATTATTATTATTATTATTATTATTATTATTATTATTATTATTATTATTATTATTATTATTATTATTATTATTATTATTATTATTATTATTATTATTATTATTATTATTATTATTATTATTATTATTATTATTATTATTATTATTATTATTATTATTATTATTATTATTATTATTATTATTATTATTATTATTATTATTATTATTATTATTATTATTATTATTATTATTATTATTATTATTATTATTATTATTATTATTATTATTATTATTATTATTATTATTATTATTATTATTATTATTATTATTATTATTATTATTATTATTATTATTATTATTATTATTATTATTATTATTATTATTATTATTATTATTATTATTATTATTATTATTATTATTATTATTATTATTATTATTATTATTATTATTATTATTATTATT
Source organism: Euprymna scolopes (assembly GCF_053919585.1). Taxonomy (NCBI): domain Eukaryota; kingdom Metazoa; phylum Mollusca; class Cephalopoda; order Sepiida; family Sepiolidae; genus Euprymna; species Euprymna scolopes. Next base: position 8,002,213 of record NC_136487.1, on the reverse strand, counting down.
ATTATTATTATTATTATTATTATTATTATTATTATTATTATTATTATTATTATTATTATTATTATTATTATTATTATTATTATTATTATTATTATTATTATTATTATTATTATTATTATTATTATTATTATTATTATTATTATTATTATTATTATTATTATTATTATTATTATTATTATTATTATTATTATTATTATTATTATTATTATTATTATTATTATTATTATTATTATTATTATTATTATTATTATTATTATTATTATTATTATTATTATTATTATTATTATTATTATTATTATTATTATTATTATTATTATTATTATTATTATTATTATTATTATTATTATTATTATTATTATTATTATTATTATTATTATTATTATTATTATTATTATTATTATTATTATTATTATTATTATTATTATTATTATTATTATTATTATTATTATTATTATTATTATTATTATTATTATTATTATTATTATTATTATTATTATTATTATTATTATTATTATTATTATTATTATTATTATTATTATTATTATTATTATTATTATTATTATTATTATTATTATTATTATTATTATTATTATTATTATTATTATTATTATTATTATTATTATTATTATTATTATTATTATTATTATTATTATTATTATTATTATTATTATTATTATTATTATTATTATTATTATTATTATTATTATTATTATTATTATTATTATTATTATTATTATTATTATTATTATTATTATTATTATTATTATTATTATTATTATTATTATTATTATTATTATTATTATTATTATTATTATTATTATTATTATTATTATTATTATTATTATTATTATTATTATTATTATTATTATTATTATTATTATTATTATTATTATTATTATTATTATTATTATTATTATTATTATTATTATTATTATTATTATTATTATTATTATTATTATTATTATTATTATTATTATTATTATTATTATTATTATTATTATTATTATTATTATTATTATTATTATTATTATTATTATTATTATTATTATTATTATTATTATTATTATTATTATTATTATTATTATTATTATTATTATTATTATTATTATTATTATTATTATTATTATTATTATTATTATTATTATTATTATTATTATTATTATTATTATTATTATTATTATTATTATTATTATTATTATTATTATTATTATTATTATTATTATTATTATTATTATTATTATTATTATTATTATTATTATTATTATTATTATTATTATTATTATTATTATTATTATTATTATTATTATTATTATTATTATTATTATTATTATTATTATTATTATTATTATTATTATTATTATTATTATTATTATTATTATTATTATTATTATTATTATTATTATTATTATTATTATTATTATTATTATTATTATTATTATTATTATTATTATTATTATTATTATTATTATTATTATTAAGAAGAAGAAGAAGAAGAAGAAGAAGAAGAAGAAGAAGAAGAAGAAGAAGAAGGAGCAGTGATTCAGGTCACGAGTAGATATTCATTCACTAAGAGTTCTCACGCATACCATCACCAGAGCTCGCTCACTGGCAATAATATGTAGAGTTCATTGGATGCTGAGTGCAAGTTTTCCCAAATTTCCAGTACCCCCAGCCCCCTTGATAACCAGAGCAGATGACTTCATGTTATCGCAACAGCCGTCTATCATTTATTTCTTGCTGGCAACGTTTATTGTTATTCTCTGGGGTTTAGTGGATAAAAAGCTTCCCTAAAATCTCAATAAAATCTGGTTACTGCTCTACTTACACAGTCAATCCCGGATCCTTTCCAACTCTTTGGTGTTGCACCAGACAATGCACGTACTACTATTTATAAAAGGGGGCGTAGTTAAATTACAACTTTGCAGTTTCCGTTTTGTTGATATCCTATCGCAGTGTTATTTCTATTTTTGTTTTCATTTTTATTGCAGCATCCAAGTTACTGGCCGTGTTTATGATGGTTTCCGTATTCTCGTATTTTCCTTAAGATTTCAGCTGGTTTCATTATTGTTATTCGTTGTATCTTCTCAGCCTTCCCTCTGATTCCGATCTCAGCTATTTTGTTTTCAATATTTTTCGCGATTGTTCCTAGTGCTTATCTTGATGTTCTTCATGTTCCATATCCCTTTCAGATTTTTTACTAGTTCCGTGTATTTGCTTCAATTATTTACTTGCTAGAAGTAGTCACACAGGCCATCATCAAAGATTTCCCTTTGCGAGCAACTTGTGGTGTTCTCTGGAGTCTGGCTGACAACAAGTCTTCCCAGATTTCCAGTATTCTTACCATAACTTTTGCAAAAGAAACTGCGTCATCGCAACAGCCGCTTACCATCAATTTCTCGTTGATAGCGACCATTGGTTTATACTGGAAGTTGTGTGCTCCCAGTCCTCTTCGCACTCATCCAATGGAGGTGTGGCAAGTGCTTTCTCTTCTTAGTCTTTCCATCTTCTTTGATCCTCCTTATTTACTTGGTGTAGTGCCAGTTTATGGCGATATACGCACAAAAATATTATTATTATTATTATTATTATTATTATTATTACTATTATTATTATTATTATTGACTTCTGCTCGTTTGCCCTCATTGTTGACCGATTTGTCTTCTCCTTAAAGAAGCGGAAATCGTGATTAGTCACTTAAAATATCGAGAAATAAAGTTGGAATTCACGTCCGATATTTTCCCTTCCGGTACGTGTGTTGAAAGATGATAAAGCTGTTTGTTCCTTTTTCATACTGATACATATGCTTGCACGTGTGTGAAGAAAAACACACATTTGCGACAGGGTATTTATTTGCTCCCCCACCGAGCAAATTAAGCACAAAGCCGATTTTTAATGTGAGGAGTGAAGGGGAAATGGGGACTTACTCCCCGGGGAGGAGGGGAGCTGGATAGTGACAATTGGCATGAAGGGTTGTCCCTACATTGACCAAGGTCTTATATGTGGGGCTGCCCCCACATATGGTCTTTGTTTGCAGTATCTGCCGGAACAGATACTACACTTTGATCTTGGCACGAGAGTCAAACATCAGGTGAGGCGGAACGGGACACATTTGCGGCAGTTCAGTGTTGGTAAACAAAGAGATTTCAATAATCGTTTTTGATTTACATCGAATGGACAGAAGCGCCGGTTGTTTACTTAACAGTCGAATTTCGATCTCGGCTTGCCACATTGAACAGTTGTAATACAGCGAAACATTCTGTCGATGTCTATATATACTTCACTTCATTTTTGAATTGATCACTGTGATAAGTGAAATCGCCAGAGATGACTTGCAGGATGTTTAAGTTATCTATTGTGTGTATGTTGTATTTTTAAAAAATCGTGGAAAATGCACTTAGCATTTCTTCTGTTTGATCATATATAACTTATTGTTGTCTTCATGTTCCATATTCTAACAATTAATGTTTTATCCGAAGTTGCTCAAGAATATAAAGCTGAACGTCTGTGTGTGTGTCTGGTCACAAATAGGCTCCTATATGGTTGACTATTTAAAAAAAACTGATTACATATAATGATAGAAGATGTATCGAGACACAGGAATGGGTATGTTTGATCCTGCAGAACGGTGGTTCATTAAAATTGTGGGGTCTGTGCTCGCACCTGGTCCACAAAATATGGGAATAAAAAATTAAAAAAAAACATTTAATAGTGTTTTTGATATAGATGTACATACTAATACTTTGATAAGTATGTTTTAACTTAAATAAGGATGGTAAAATAAAACTGAAGTCTGCGTTCGCGCCTGGCCTCCATAGAATGGAAATAGGCACACACTTTAATAAAGACTTTTCATATCTATCTGCGTAAGTATACTTTGATAATTATGTTATTAGGTAGAGCTAGGTAGTAAGTTATAACCTACAGTTGCCTAGTTGCAACCTAGTTATAATCTAGTTGCCATATATATATATATATATATATATATATATATATATATATGTGTGTGTGTGTGTGTGTGTGTATGCGTGCGAGTGTGTGTGTGTGTGTGTGTGTGTCATTTAGCTTTTAAAGACTCTAGCAGAAAAAGGAAACAGGAGGAACAGCTTTCAGTCGACATCGGTTTACTTTCCCTTTCGAACACGCACTTGACATTCTGCAAACAGACATAAGTTATTCGGTTTTTCGCCATCAATATTTTTTGAATGCTAAGGAGCGTTTTGTTTATTTACGATTTTTTAAAAGATAAACAAACGAAGAAATTTTACATTTTAATAGTTATATTAGTTTTTGGCAGGGAAATTTGTTTGCATAATTCCATGGACGTATGCGAAGGTATAGACCGAAGGTTGTTCCTTTTATTTCCTGATATAGACCGAAAGTGGTTCCTTTTATTTCCCTCTTTTGTTGGAGTTTTTAAACACGGACTGATACATTTACACACACAAACACATGCACACACACACTCACACACACTCACACACATACAAAACAAACACACACACAGATATATATATATATATATATATATATATATATATATAACAAATAACAAAAGTCTATATTCCAAATTTCATGATGTTGCCCTTAACTCATCAGAAAAAATAGCAACTATCAATCCGGTAATTGTCAAGAATTGTAAATGTCAACGTAATGAAAGGGTAAATTGTAAGATGGTCAACGTCATAAAATTTGGAATACATACTTTTGTAATGTGTTTGTTATATGCCCTGTAATTGCATTAAACTTCATAAATCAATGATTAGTATATACAATGTTATATATAAGTGAAAAATCATATGTGCGTGCGTGTGTGTAATCATACTATTCTGTAAAAAGAAGAGAACTCTATGGATGCAGACTTTAATAAATTGATCTGATGTAGGTTAATTAATGTGTTTGATAGATAAAAATTAAAAATAAACGAAAGGGAAAAGAAAGAGGGTGAGTACTAAAAAAATGAATATAAAATTCAAAATATGAGCAGTAAAATATAGGTAAATATGTAAGGGATAAACCGTACAGGATGATAATAAAAAGAGGGGGGCACAAGGATTTAAATGTTGGAAATAAGGAACAAAACAAGAAAGGTGTCTGAAAATGTGAAAACAAAGAAAAACTTTATGAAAATATTTTTAAAAATTCATCCTATTTCCGAGAACATTATTGTATGAAATGAGTTTTACATAATTAAAACAATTTCTATTTAATAACAATTTCATTTTTTTCAAACAAGTTTTATTTCATATTTTTGTTGTAAATACGTTTTAGTGCTTATCTAAAATAGTATTATTGTCGTATTTACTAAATGTACTGTGTATTTTTTTTTTAAATTGAGTAAAAAATTAATGGGTTTTAATACGAAAATATCGCATAAAAACAATTTCTGTTCCGTATTTAAGACAAAGTATTTGTGCATCCAATAAAAAGAATGAAAGAATAAAAGATTTTTCTCAAAAAGTAAAAAATTATATGGAACTCATATGATTATGATTTAATGGAACTCATATGATTATGGTTTAATAGAACTCATATGATTATGGTTTAATGGAACTCATATGATTATGGTTTAATGGAACTCATATGATAATGATTTAATGGAACTCATATGATTATGGCTTAATTGAACTCATATGATTATGGTTTAATGGAACTCATATGATTCTGATTTAATGGAACTCCTATGATTATGATTTAATGGAATTCATATGATTATGGTTTAATGGAACTCATATGATTATGATTTAATTATTATTAAATTATAATTATTCATCTTTGCATTAGGAATTCGTAGATCCTAATACCAAATTTGTTAATATAACTAAAACTTTGAATAGAAATGCCACCTTTTAAATGAACCAAAATAAACACCACACTCATAAAGTTTCAAAAATCTGAAGATACAGAACTATAAAATCAATGATAACAAAGTATTCTATTATTTGTCTTTCAAGACATTTATGGAAACATATGTATAAAAATAGTCTTGCACTTCTGTGCAAGACTATTTTCATACACATGTTTCCATAAATGTCTTGGAATTTCTTAAGGCTAGAAAAGAAAGTATGTATCTCACCTTTGGAAGTTGCTTAGCAATGTCGCCACCAACAAAGACGGCCTCCAAGTAAACCCACAGATTCTGGACTGTTAACCAGTTGTCGATGATCTCCGAAGAATTGGACAAGTTATGCACCCATTCTTGAATGGTCTTTTTGAAAGGGGCGTTATATCTAAAAACAATTAAATGAAAATGAATAACCTAAATGCAAACTTTAGATAAACCATATCTTATAATACGAGGCACGTTCACAAAAGTAATGTCTCCTATTTTTTATTTAATCCGAATGGTTCAGAGAGGATTGCAAAGTGCATTGTTTGAATTTATGCATTTATAACATGAAAGTTTCATCTCTCTGTTGCAGATATTGACGGTCTGAGACTCTAAGAAAGCAATCTCTGGCACGGACGTGCAGAGGAAGCGGATATTAGTCATAGAATTCCTTCATGCAATAAAATTGAACCGATTAACAATCATCGGCACTTGTTGAACGTTTACGAAGCGAATGCAGTCAATATGAGTACAGCTAGAGATGGGTTATATATATATATATATATATATATATATATATATATATATATATATATATATATAATGATATGTCTACTTCTATGCCTCACATTCTAGTTGGTAACGCATAAAAAGTTATTAATTGTTGCTATATTCTACATATAATAATTTCGTTCTCATAAAAGACAATGCACCTCTTGTAGAAATTCAATTTAGGATGATGTTTTGTTTCCCTGAAACGCGTTTTGATTGGCTAATCGGTCTAATATGTAATAGATTTAACCAATTGATGTGTTTGTTTCGAATTAGTGGACAGATGTTGACCACGGGAAAATCAATTCATCTTTGTGCAGGGCGTAACCCGAGAAGTTTGAGTGGATAAGATACCGAGAAATCAAAAATCGTTTTTTGTTGTTTTTTTTTGTTTGTTTTTTTAGTTTAAAATTTTGAAGGGTAAGTTTTGAGTTCGATTCTCACGGAAGCACATAGAATATTTTGTTTTAATATTAATTTTTAAATCTTTATTTCAATTATTATTTTACCTGAAAAAAAAAAACGTTCACCACACAGTGTCATATTAAGTAGAATAAACAGATTGTTCTGAAATTCTCACCTGTTGCTCATGAGAGCGCTGAGAACCATCAACGAGTCTTCCATGAAACTAACTATTTCGCTCGTCGAATCCCCGCGAAGGAGTTGCTCCCCGCGATTCTTAAATTGAGCGAAAGTAAATTGTCTGCTGTCCCATTCTTCAATAACTTGCTTTAACTTCGCTTCAATGTCTTTCTCTTTCTCGGCTGAAATGCAGATATCCTTAAAAACAAATACATTACGTATTATATACACTGTATAAAAATTAAATTACAATGGAGCAATAAACAATGCAATGGGTAATAACACAGACTATGTGATCGATTATGCCCAATTTATTGCTAGTTGGATGAATGCGATCCTTCACTATTTGGAAAGTCCTGAGCAACACTGCTCAGCTCTGATTTATCTCTATTACGGCAAATCAATATATTTGGTTTTCTATAACAAAAAAAAAAAAAAAAAATCCTAAACGGTTCACGTCAGAAGAAATTACTCGTCCATAACTTTCCAAATTATATAAGCACATAAGCCACACTAATGACCGTTGTTTATATATATGGCTTGGCTTTTCAGTGATTGGATTATTACACCCTTTGATTGAGACTAAGTAGGTATATTTCATAGTCGGATTACTCCGCGATTTGCTTAATCTGTGTTAGTTAATAGACTTTCTCATGGCGTGCTTGCTGGCAGGGTACTCTCTTTGCATTCAAGACATTCAGTTTTCGAATCCAGAGGTCGAATATGTTCATCTGATGAGCTCAAAAAAGGCCGAAACTCGAATCTTTGACTTCCAGCTCGTTGGCTAGCATGGTTTGTGTGATCTGCGGTGTTACTTGATTGTGAAAATAGCTATACCATCCCACATTCTTAATTTTTATATATCACTTTGTCTGCCTGTCCTTCCTGCTTTTTCTCGGAAATTACCTTACTAGTCTGGCTAAAATTTTTTATGGATCTTAACGAACTAAGTATTATAGTTAGTGATGGAACGATTCCAATAGTTTTCCGATTCCGATACAATTACTGATTCTGTTCTAAATTCCCAATTCCGATACAAGTACCGATTCCGATTCCGATTCTTTTAAACTTTCTCAATATTCAATTAGAGATTCTTTGCTTGAAAAAATATTTATAAATACTATAAAACCTATGTAATGTCCATATTTATTTTTGCAAGACGTAAAATGTACACTCATGTGGGAGTAGCAGGCGTACATTACATGAGTACATATTTTCCTTGCAATTGATTCAAATTTATGAGACACATAAATATTTTTATTTTTTTTTTACATGGAAGTCACCACTTATCCAGGCCCGGAAGCCACTCGACGATAACGGTTATTGCGTGTACAGTAATCAATGGGACAGTATCGTAGTAATCGTTAGTATTGGAGATTTGATCAAGTGTCTTACTTAAGGGGGCGGTCCATCAGGAATTTGTTTATGTTGGACTTGAAGACATACAAATTGTAGTCAGGTGGGAAACGGGCCGACGGAAGAGAGTTCCACTGGCGTGCACTTCTAAGAAAGATGCTTTGTTCATGAAGTCTATGTTTTGATTTTGTGCACAGTTAAAGAGTGGGGAAAATTTTTGACAGTGGTTTCAGCTAGACGGGTGTTTGGCGTGAAAGATTGGTGAGGGGGACCAGGGATTGGAGCTCAGACAAGCACTTGCCATGTAAGTAATGATAAAAAAAGACAGGCTCGCAGCGTCTTTTCTGTGAAAGAGAGGTTGCAGGGAAGAGAAAAGGGCATCCCCCACTAAGAGAGAATTTACGGAAACCACTAAAAAGCGCATCGAAGCACAAAAACTAGGAACTCGAGACTTCTGGAAAATCTACAACAGTGTAGTAAATAATGGGCAATCAACAATTCCCCCACTAACCAACAATCACGAGGTTGTCTCCTCAGCAACCGACAAGGCTAACATGCTTGCCAGTCGGTTTGCCTCAAACTCCACATTGGACCCTTCCAACCACCCCCTACCTGACTTTCCTATGCGGACAGACGCCACACTAGACGATCTGAAAACCACCCCTGCTCAGGTGCATGCTATCATAAAAAACATTGACATTGCAAAAGCATGTGGACCCGATCTTATCCCAGCTGTGCTATTAAAAAAGTGCTCAGCCGAAGTAGCTCCAGTTCTCTCCAAACTCTACAACAAATGCCTTAATGAAGCTTGCTTTCCGGGCTGTTGGAAAACTGCTTCTGTTGTACCAGTATTCAAGAATTCTAGCGAAAGGACGGACCCATCAAATTATCGCCCCATTAGCCTCCTCCCACTTTTTGCCAAAATATTTGAGACCATAATTAACCATGCTCTAGTCCATCATCTTACAGATGCTAAACTACTGACTGACAAACAATATGGATTTAGACAAGCCGGTTCCACAGCAGACATCCTCACTGTGATCTCTGAACGTATATACCATTCACTGGACAAAGCGGGAGAAGGCAGAGCGGTAGCTCTAGATATATCTAAGGCTTTTGACAGGGTATGGCATGAGGGTCTCCTCAGTAAAATCAGATCATACGGTATCACTGGTAGAATACTTAACATAATTAAATCCTTCTTAGATAAGAGAAAAATCCAGGTAGTCCTCGACGGTCGCACATCTAAACAATATGATATAAATACGGGAGTGCCCCAGGGTTCTATCCTTGGACCTCTATTGTTCCTGATATTCATAAATGACCTCCCCGACAACATTGCCTCTGAGATGGGTATATATGCTGATGACACTACACTCTATGGCAGACACGACAGGAAGACGAATGAACACATTTCTAAAGAAATGGCAGAAACACTAGAGGAAGCCCTCCAATCTGTAGTGGAATGGGGACAAAAGTGGTTGGTCGCGTTCAATGCTGCCAAGACTAAACTAGTTTCATTCAATAATTACAAGAAACCCTCTCTACCACCCATAGCAATGGCCAACGACTCTTTATCTGAGAGTCCATCTTTCAAACTCCTTGGCCTAACGTTCACAGGAAACGTGAGTTGGAACAATTACATTGAAGGCATTGCCAGGGCCGCTGCAAGAAAGGTAGGCTCTCTCTACCGTGCTAGAAAACTACTAACACCCGAAAGTATCCTGTACCTCTATAAGGCCACCATTCGCCCATGTATGGAGTATTGCTGCCACATCTGGGCTGGTGCATCTGCTACTAGTCTCTCGCTCCTTGACAAGGTTCAAAAGAGAGTCGCAAACCTGATTGGCCCTGAACTGGCATCTAAGCTTCAGCCTCTGTCCCATCGACGAAACGTTGCATCCCTCTGCCTTTTCTACAAGTATTTTAGTGGTGAATGCTCTGACGAACTGCAATCACTTGTGCCCCCACGACGCGAGCACCCTCGACAAACCCGACAGGCTACTAAATCCCACCCCACACTGTAGAGGTCCCTAGATGTAAAAGATCTTTTTACTCCAATAGTTTCTTCCCCAGAACCGCAAGACTCTGGAATTCCATTCCAGGTCCCTGCTTCCCCAACAGTACTGACGTGCAGAAGTTCAAGTGTAACGTGAACCGACACCTTGCTTCCCAAATCCCTACATAGTACCCCAGTAGTTGTTGCCCCTGATAGTAGCCCCCTACACCAAAGTGGCAATTTGCCTTGTTTGGGGTGAAAATGTAATAAAAAAAATAATAAGCCACAAAGTCTATTTTGTACTCTTGTCAAGGCAGGATAGGCTTTTTTTTAGCAGCTCCTGTCCAGATGTGGCAGCAGTACTCCATCCTTGGACGTACTTGGCTTTTATATAGATAGAAAATTGCATCAGTAGTGAGATATCTTCTGGAGCGGTAGAAGGATCCTACCATTTTTCCAGCGACCCCTGGCAACAGGCTTGTTGTACGTGTTCTATTTCAGGTCAGGAGTAAAGGTCAATCACAGAAGCTTATCAAAACACGGAGCCTCCCCATAGACGAGAGCCATCCATTTCTATTGATGCCAGATGGGGATCAGAGCGTTGATGATGTAAAGATAGGAGCTTGGTTTTATATGCATTAAAAGTAACCAGCCACCTCTTTCCCTACTGTACCGTGTGCTCGAGATAAGAGGAGAGAGAATCAGAGAGAACGTTGTCATTTACGGCCTTTGATGTGTTGCCACAGATAGTTGTGTCATCAGCATAGATGTCAACGAATAATTTATAATGTGCTTTGGGATATCATTGGAAAAACAAAAAACTTGATAAATCGGTTCCTCACGTGTTGAGAAAATTCGTTGGTTTTTTAATTTTTTCAGCTTGCAAACTAGTCGACGAATTGTATGTACAATAAGAAGACGGCGTAGAATGACAATAGTTTACAAAATGCTTCTTCCGATATTAAAATAATTTTTTAAATAACATTGGTTCTATTTTGAAAATTATTCATAACATGAGAATTTCGGGAAGTGTGAACTATTCTATGACTTCTTTCAAAGAATGTTCATATTTCTTGTCCTAATTATTCAGATTTGATCGGTTATTAGGTTGATTTGTTTTGCTCTGGAAACAAAAACATGATACTGAAATATTAGGTTTAGAAAAAAGTTCTTGCGGAATTTAAAATTTTGATTTCAAACGATATTTTCAAATAAGTTTTCGTTATTATACCTTTACTTTCAAAAAGCGTTTTTCGTTCTATTTAATCGTTTAAATTACAATCGTTTAAATTACAATCATTTAAATTAAGTAATCGTTTAATTGTTTACAATTGTTTCAAAACAATTACGTCTTTTCAGACCGTTGAATACAAAATGGAAAAAAGTAAACTCGCGATATTTTCTTATTTTATTTGCTTCTGAGTTAGACATAACGTATACGACGATTTCCAACCACTTGAGAAAGATTCGAAAAACAAAAAACAAAAAAAAAACTTCATAAATCAGTGCCTCATGAGTTGCACGATAACAAAAATAAGCACCGTTATGAAGTGTAATCATCCTTTCTTTTATGAAACAAGAACAACCTGTGTAAGGGAATAGCCAAGCAGAAGCAGTAAGTTATCTATCTATCTATATAATTATCTATCTGTCAGTCTATTTATCTATATATCTAATTATCTATCCGTATATCTATCTATCTATCTATCTATCTATTTCATGATTTCCTTGAGGGTACAAAACTTTATTAAGGCAATCATGAAGGGAAGGCGTATTCCTTCGGAAGTCATTTTATATTAAAAAAAAAAGACCGAGGAGAAAAGGAAAATGGATAGCGACTAAAAAATAAAAGTTGGGAAATAGAAAGAAAAAAATTAAAACGAGTCAATTGACATGTTTCGCCCTCACTCATCAAAATTAGAATCGAGTGATTTATTTTTTAGTAATTTGTTTTCCTTAATGATAAAATCTAAAAAAAAAAAACAAAAAAAGAGACGGGAGAGTGGGGATGAATTTTAGAGGCTGATCACGTTCAAACCTAACACGCAGTCATTTTGCTTACAAAGGGAAGGCTTCCTAAGGCGAACGTGAACAGTCTCCAAGACTTTTAGATTATATACAGAGTGAGCTCGACTCAATACGGAGAAAGAGTCGATGCTGCAGTTCGTTGCACAATCTCGGTATTTAATAAAGTGTTCCGTTATAGCAGATCCATATGTGTTGTTTTCAGCGTCGGTAGGTAGGAATGTTCCATTCCTGATTTTGCTCGGTACATGTTGTTGTATGCGACTTTCCAATTTTAAAGACGTTCGACCTACGTAGTCGGCACCGCAACCACATTTAAATGAATAAATGACATTACTAATATGATGAGGGGGTAGAACATCTTTTTTATTGGAAGCCATTAATGGTTTTGTATTATACACAACACGAACATTTGAAGCAAAATAACATCCTTCAACAGTTGAACTAATTTGTTTGGTGAATTTTTCACTTACTTTCCTCAACCACGGCAATCGAATATAAACCGGACATTTATCCACCATATTGGGGTTTGTTCGTAAAAAAAATCTGCTCTTTTCCTTTAAATGGTGGTTTCAATTACATCTAAAGGATACCCATTGTATATCTATCTATCTATCTATCTATCTATCTAATTATCTTTCTGTTTGCCTGTCTCTCTAACTTTTTATCTATCCATCTATCTATCTATCGATCGATCTATCTATCTGTCTGTTTATCTGTCTATCTATCTATCTATCTATCTATCCGTCTGTCTGTTTGTCCGTCTGTCTACATAAATTCCTATCTATCTCTCTAGTGATGAATAGACTCTATAACGGGTCAAGTTTGCACCGGAAGATGCAAACGGACTGCATGACGTATCACATGTCACGTGGCCTGGTTTGCGCAAGCATAGTTGGATGTTGGGTTGGAGACAGATGGGCTAAAAACAGGTCTTCCATGTGGGAGAAGCGGTTTCCCAAGCCAAAGATATTTAGCAACCATTAAGTCCTCCAAATAAGATTCTAGTTTTTAAGTGATTATGTTGAAAAAAAAATTGAAGAAATTATCGCGACTTGTTTTCTTCTTTTTCTTTTCGCTAATTCGTAATTATAACATTTTGTTGTGAAAGAAATAAAGCTATTATAAGAATTCTGCAATCTATCCATCAGAAAATAAAAATGTAATTCTTCATTTATCAGGCGATAACGTGTAAACGGTATGACAAAAAATAAAATATAAATACATGAAACAAAAGGTCAATTTCGCATAAAAATTCGACCAAGTATATTAATATGTTGGCTCAACATTTTCTACCTTACTTTGGTTTGAATTTGGATGATAATCCCATCTTCATGCGGTATAATGCTCCCATTCACACAGCTGGCAATGCTAAGAGGTTCCATGAGGAGCATGACATTCCGTCTTTGGATTGGCCTTCACAATCTCCCGACTTCAATCCTATCGAAAACGTATGGCATTACATCAAGCAACAGCTACGCAATGATAAAATTTCAAATCTGGAAGAACTTTGAACATAAAATTAAAGAGTAGTGGAATGCCCTTTCACCGGAGTATTGCCGCAAACTAACTCAATGAATGCTCAAAAGATTGCAGACTGTCAAATTGCAGAATGGCTATGCTACTAAATATTAACCAATCCATTGTGTTCATGTTGTATTTGTGTTCAATTAATGTTCTTAAGTTACATTTTAATAACAATTTTCCATTGTGTGGAGTTTTTTTTGGCCCTATCGAATTGAAGTTAACTTTTTAAATTGACGTGAACACTAAGATTTTTTCAATTAAAAATCAAATATGAACAGATAAAATTATAGAGGAATAAAAGGCGAATCAAATGAGGCATAAGTGGTTTTTTATTTATATGCAGTAACGCCAAAACAAAAAGGTCCGCACTTTTCTAAAACTTTGTTTTGAATTTGAAGTTTTTGAAAAGTACAGGCTTTCTTTTTGGCGTTACTGTATAAAAATAATAAATAATAAATAAATAATCACCCTTTTGGACAACACATTTACGAGCATCCGTGGGCTTAGAACTAATTCAAATGATGTTGAAGCATTTCTCCTAAGAAACACCCCGGATATCTTAGCACTAAGTGAGACTAACCTACACTCCTCCATCACCTCTAACTACTTTAACATGCCTGGATATCTCCCACTCTGCCGTAAAGACTCTGACAGACATATTCACTGGCTTGGAGTATACATTCGAAACACCCTCCCCTTGACTAAAGAAACTAAACTACAATCGGACGATCAAGCCTTTATGTGCTTTAGACTTAACATGCAACATAACATTAGCTACTTTTATTTTCTCTACCGCTCTCCCTCGACCCATAACTGTACCCTAATAAACAAAGTCTCTGACAGCATAGATACAGCACTTTCCCTCGACACTAGCGCACAAGTGCATGTATTTAATGTCCACCACAGTAACTGGCTTGGATTTTCTACTCACACAAACCCAGCTGGTACCATAACACATAACTTCTCTATATCTCATTCCCTATCACAGAAGGTTAGTTTTCCAACCCGTTTCCCAGACAAGCATAAACAACACGCATCACTTCTAGATCTGTTTCTGACCACAGTCCCGATGACTGTGTAACTAATGCCCATTGTCCACTTGGGAACGCCGATCATGCAGTGGTAATGGTTGAAATAGCTCTAAACTTTAGAGCCAAAACTGAAGAGCTACTGCTCAAAACAACGAGATATTATAAAAAGGCTGACTGGGAAGCCATCAGGGATCTCATCAGGACGACGCCACATGGCAAAATATCTTTTCACTTTCTGTTGAACATTGCGCAAATGAGGCCACTGAATGGTTCAAAATGGCAATTGAAGCACATGTTCCCATGTGCAAATTTTATAGCAAGCCCAACTCTCCCCAATGGTTTACTTCTACTTGTGCAGCTGCAATAGCGCAAAGACAGCATGCGTACTGCAGATTTAACCGACATAAGTCCAGTTCAAACAGGCAGAAGTAACTGTAAGAAAGAAATAGCGACAGCAAAGAGAGAATTTACTGAAATCAAAAAACACAGAAATTAGGAACCCGCGACTTCTGGAAAATCTACAACAGTGTAGTAAATAATGGGCAATCAACAATTCCCCCCACTGTCCAAAAATCATGCTCTGCAACCCAGAAGGCTAATATGCTTGCCAGTCGGTTTGTCTCCAACTCCACACTGGACCCTGCCAATCACCCCCTCTCTGACTTTCCTTTGCGGACAGACACCACACTAGACGATCTGAAAATCACCCCTTCTCAGGTGCATGCTATCATAAACAAGCTTGACATTGCAAAAGCATGTAGACCTGATCTCATTCCAGCTGCGCTATCAAAAAAGTGCTCCGCCGAAGTAGCTTCCGTTCTCTTCAAACTTTACAACAAATGCCTTTATAAATCTTGCTTTCCGGACTGCTGGAAAACTGCTTCTGTAGTACCAGTTTTCAAGAATTCTGGCGAAAGAACTGATCCAGTAAATTATCGCCCCATTAGCCCCCTCCCACTTTTTGCCAAAATATTTTAGACCATAATTAACCAAGCTCTACTCCATCACCTTACAGATGCTAAACTTCTGACTGACCAACAATATGGATTTAGGCAAGCCCGTTCCGCAGCAGACATCCTAACTGTAATCTCAGAACGTATATACCAGTCACCGGACAAAGCGGGAGAGGGTAGAGCGGTAACTCTAGATATATCTAAGGCTTTTGACAGGGTATGGCATGAAGGTTTTCTCAGGAAAATCAGATCATATAGTATCAGATCATATAGGAAGAATACATAACATAATTAAATTTCTTAGATAAGAGAAAAATCCAGGTTGTCCTCGACGGTCTTACATCTAAACAATATGATATAAATGCGGGAGTGCCTCAGGGGCTATCCTTGGACCTCTGTTATTCCTAATATTCATAAATGACTTCCCTGACAAAATTACCTGTGAGATGGGTATATATGCTGTCCACACCATGCTCTATAACAAACACGACAGGAAAACAAATGAACACATATCTAAAGAAATGGCAGAAACACTAGAGGATGACTTCCGATCTGCAGTGGAATGGGGACAAAAATGGATGGTCACATTCAATGCTGCCAAGACTAAACTCGTTTCCTTCAATAATTACAAGAACCCTTCCCTACCATCAATAGCAATGGCTAATGACTCGTTATCTGAAAGTACATCTTTTAAAAACCTCGGCCTAACGCTCAGAGGAAACATGATTTGGAACAATTACATTGAGAGTATCGTCAGGACCGCTGCGAAGAAGGTGGGTTCTCTCTACCGTGCTAGAAAGTTACTAACGCCCGAAAGTATCCTGCACCTCTATAAGGCCACCATTCGCCCATGTATGGAGCAGTGTTGTCATATTTGGGCTGGTGCATCTGCCACTAGTTTCTCGCTCCTAGATAAGGTTCAAAAGAGAGTCGCCAATCTGATAGGTCCTGTGGGAGTTGAAAACTCTCAGCCTAACTCGTTGTCGCCCTTTAACTCAGAAAAGCGACCTAGTTACGTCACTTCCTGTTTCCCATATTTCTTCCTCTTTTGCGCCGGACTTTCAAGCAATCAAGATGTGACAAACACCGCTCCGTTGGGGCCATGAGCCACCACCGCGTTCCTGACTAGCCAGTCAACCTCAAGTAATGTTACTCATCTTTCAATGAACTCTCATTCTTTCTATCACTTCTTCATGTATATTTATGTAAATAAATTGCATTTCTTTCGCTGATATATAACGGTATGTTTTCGTTCTCATTATGCGACCTTTTGTTTTTTCAATTTTCAATTTCTCTACCATTAATGGAGACGGGGTCGTCTATCACACAGCGGACCATCCTGTCCCCAAGAGATTGGTAAACCGCCGACGTGATATTTCTTCAAATGGTAACCTAAAGAACGCTGAACAATCTTTGTTCCAAAAACATTCTTAAAACGTTCTCACTGTCGCAAATGTAACATGCCGTTATATCGTTAAATAATCAGCGAAATATACTCAAACAAGAAAGAAAAAACAAAACTAAAACACAATTCAAAAATAAAAGGACAAAAAACTTTTTCGTTGCATTTTCAACTTTATTTCTAAACACACGTGCGCCAATTATCTATCGTCCGCCATTTTGATTTTTTTACTCCTCGTGGACAACTAATGTAAACAAACCACGTGATGAAAGGATGGCCAACAACTATAATATATAAAATTACATTGTGGAAAATTTTAATGCGATATTCATTTACAGCATACTCGAAAACTTATAAAGGAAAAATATTAAGGCCGAAACCAAGTAAAAAATTACCCCAAGATTCACATCATACTTTCAGAACAATTTGAGGCACTTGATGTCAGTATTTCAATGGCGTTCGATAATCTGAAGGAAATGGGTTAAGTTCAAATGTTCGATAAATAAACTAATGATCGTTTCTGAAAACAGAGATAAAAAAGGAACAGAGAGAGTGTGTGTTGTGTTGTGTGTGTGTGTGTGTGTGTGTGTCAGAGGAAGAGAGAGAGAGAAAGAGAGAGAGACAGACAGACAGATAGAGGGAGGAAGATAGATAGACAGACAGAACTCCCAACAGTGGCATGCGTTGCACTTGATGTGTGACATCATGTTATTCCTCATCAAGCTCCTGAAACAAACAATACAGCTATTCTCGAAATGCGCAGCGTCCCTTGATTGTCGGCTTTCCTATAAAATCTATTAAAATTTGACGTCAACAAATTCCCAATCTCTTCATAAAAACCTCCTTAAACGCAAAACAGTGATCCATTATACTTAATAAAAAAATATTTTACAAAACCAAAACATTATTTTTACTTCAATGTTATAGCAGCAGCAGTAGTAGTAGTAGTCTTAGTAGTAGTAGTAGTAGTAGTAGTAGTAAAGAGTATAAACAAATGAAAAGTTTTTCAAATGAATCACGACGGCAAACTCATTGGAAACGGAAGATCTTACTTCAATTTCTTCTTTGTACGTAAGTATTGGAGCCTCCAGGATGTTTTTTAACAGAAATGTGTCTCCTTCGATATCAAATGAGTGTCCGGTAATTTCCGTCATCCTCCGCCAATGACGGTTTTTCATCGCCTTATTACTCATCAGTTGTAATAATGGCACAATTTCGTTGAAGTCGTCAATTTTTCTTTTTAAATCTGCATAAGCCTGCCAATCCCTTAGAGCCCGCGGCAACTTACGGCATCTGAAAAAGAAAAACATTATTCGCCGTTTGTTTAACTTAATGTGTTGGACGAACAATATACAATAACGCGGAAAAAAAAAAACAACAAAAAATAACAAACCTTCAAGTCATAAAGAATTTTTTGTTTTAAATAAACACTTTAAAATATAAATAAACACAACAGTTAATGTAACATAGCGCGGACAGCTATGTGCAAATACGGAACCGTGAATGAAATGACGTCACGGTAAGAAAAAAAAAAGACTATAAAAAAGGAGAGAGCACGTCCGAAAAGACGATCACTACAGAGATGTTACGTTGGCGGGAGAATGAGGAAATAACTGTCGTTGTTACAACAGGACAAAGCGAGTTGAAGTTGTTTCATTTTCTTTGTCTACTTTGCGACTGAGAAAAAAACTACTTGGCCTTTTGGCCAAGATCAAAGTGTAGTATTTGTTCTTCGGATGCTGCCCTTCCATTTCTTGTTTTCTTTCGGTGAAGGAGAGATCCTTCACGACTGAGACAATTTTTTATTTTTGTTCCTTTTCTCCACGTTAAAAAACGACCCTGGTGTCTAACTCTGTCCCGTGGGGAGGCATTGTAAATAGGTACAACGTGTTGGGTAACGTTACATTAGCTGCATTAGTAACGTTACATTAGTTACTTTAGTAACGTTACATTAGTATTGTATATAATTTGCGTGATATGGCAAAAAATTAGTATTGTATATAATTTGCGTGATATGGAAAAATCGAACACATGTCGTATGATTTTAATGTGCCATTAATGGTATGCTTTGTTCGACTGTGTAGAGAAAGAGAACACTTTTAATCCTTATTATTGATTGATAGCATCATCATTCAACAGTACACCTATCCACCTCATTAGCGCTTATCCTCTAGTGGCTTTAAGGCTTAATAATCGATAACTTATTAGTAAAACTAAAAAAAATGCTTTGCTTTTGCGTTAATGCTTTCACTATCAACCTTTTTAGATTATCTGATGACGGTCAACTAATATTATTAACGATTCGTTGTATACGATTAACTGAAAACAAGTTTATATTTTCCCCATATCATAGGTGCTAAACTGTCATCAAAGCTTCAACCTCTGCCCCATCGACGAAATGTTACATCCCTCTACCTGTTCTACAAGTATTTTAATTGTGAATGCTCCGACGAACTAGAAGCCCTTGTACCCCTTCCATGTAAATACCCTCGACAAATCAATCAGCAAAATCCCACCCTTACACAGTAGAGATCCCTAGATGTAAGAAAGCCTTCTACTCTAACAGTTTATTTCCCAGAACTGCTAGACTTTGGAACTCCTTTCCGAGTTCCTGTTTTCCCAACTGTACTGACATGCAGAAGTTCAAGTGTAATGTAAACGGACATCTTGCTGCTCAACTCCCTACATAGTATCCTTGCAACTTATGTCCGCGATAGTAGCCCCCTACATCAAAATGGCGGTATGCCTTGTTTGGGGAGAAAATGGAATAAAAATGTATTTAGAGAAATACAGGGTTCATTACTTTCCAAAGATATCCGATAGGCACCCAACACGGCATAGTTGATTTTATAGTCTGCGATGGTATCTCTTAGAATAATTACGCACTGTGTTTTATGTAAGCATTTCCTCATAAAAAGATCTTTTAAAAATATTGTCTGGATTTCAAGTAATTTGACATATGGATAGATATGACGTTTGATACGAAATTGGCCTTAAAAAAAAAAAAAGTCTATCATTATAGAAGTGACTTAAAAATTAGTGCATCAATCAGAAAAAAATATGGCGCAATTATAAATACTTTAATTAAAAAGAGGAGACATTATATGTGTTGCATTAGCACTGCGTGATCAACAACATCAATTAATGAAAATAGATACCGAGTTTATTTATTTACAACGAGTAAAAAATATTTATACATTTTTAGTCACGTGCAAGCGACTCTATAAGTCACTCCGTCGGTCTGTCGGTTTGTCGGTCGGTCGGTCGGTCTGTCGGTCTGTCCGTAACACTTTTGTGCTTGGCCTTTTTGGTTAAGATCAAAGGTCTGTTGTTAATAGATGCTGTTCTTAACCTTTTTAAGCTTTTTCTTGGCAGGTATTGTGGTAAATGTTGCCAGTCAAGAGTAAAGTCGCCTAAGACCCCATTTTCACTGTAGCAACAAAGATCCTGCAACACTCCCCCACCCAGATCTTAAAGGGCCTTGTGCCTAAATTTGTTTAGTAAATTTGAATTTTGCTTTTAATTTATTTTAATTTTACATTGAATTATTTTGATTGTAATTTTCATTTTCACGAAATAAATTATATATCAAGATCAAAGTGTAGTATCTGTTCCGGCAGATACTGCAAGCAAAGACCATATGTGGGGGAAACCCCACATATAAGACCTTGGTCCATGTAGGGGCAACCCTTCATACCAATCGTCACCATCTAGCTCCCCTACTCCACGGGGAGTTGGTCCCCATTTCCCCTTCACTCCTCACATTAAAAATCGGCCTTGTGCCTAATTTGCTCGGTGGGTGAGCAAATAAATACCCTTTTTCTTGGCCTTTTGGCCAAGATCAAATTGTAGTATCTGTTCCGGCAGATACTGCAAGCAAAGACCATATGTGGGGAAAACCCCACATATAAGACCTTGGTCCATGTAGGGGCAACCCTTCATACCAATTGTCACTATCCAACTTTCGTACTCCCCGGGGAGTTGGTCCCCATTTCCCCCTAACTCCTCACTTTAAAAATCGGCATTGTGCATAATTTGCTTGGTGGGGGAACAAATAAATACCCTTTTTCTTGGCCTTTTGATACTGCAAGCAAAGACCATATGTGGGGGCAATCTCACATATAAGACTTTGGTCAATGTAGGGGGAACCCTTCATACCAATTGTCACTATCTAGCTCCCCTACTCCCCGGGGAGTAGGTCCCGATTCCCCCTTCACTCCTCACATTAAAAATCGGCCTTGTGTCTAATTTGCTCGGTGAGGAAGCAAATAAATACCAACCCCACATATAAGACCTTGGTCAATGTAGGGGCAACCCTTCATACCAATTGTCACCATCCAGCTCCCCTACTCCCCGGGGAGTTGGTCCCCATTTCTCCTTCACTCCTCACATTAAAAATCGGCGTTGTGCCTAATTTGCTCGGTGGGGAAGCAAATAAATACCCTTTTCTTGGCCTTTTGGCCAAGATCAAAATGTAGTATCTGTTCCGGCAGATACTGCAAGCAAAGACCATATGTGGGGGCGACCCCGCACATAAGACCTTGGTCAATGAAGGGGCAACCCTTCATACCAATTGTCACTATCCAGCTCCCCTACTCCACGGGGAGTTGGTCCCCATTTCCCCTTCACTCCTCACATTAAAATCGGCCTTGTGCCTAATTTGCTCAGTGAGGGAGCAAATAAATACCTCAAAGTGTAGTATCTGTTATTACTACATACTGTACTTATGTTTGTAACTTTGTGATATAAATGGGGGGTCACCTTTCTGTATTAATTTAATGTAAAATCATCACCTACTTTACAACCAGTCAGTCTCAAAGCCATTCAAGTTATTCTTCAGATCATTCAAGTTGGTTTTGAAGGATTCCAGTTATTTTTTAAGCATTCAAGCCATTCTTAAGTTCATTAAAGTCATTCTAAGTCATTTACATTTTAATTATTAAATCATTTCAGCCCATTTTTCGGTCATTTTAGTTTATCTTTAAGAATTTCATGTCAATCCTACATTCACGCATTCATTCATTACACAAGAGCACGCGACTAATGGCTATCGGTCTTGTTTATACATACAGTACTTTTTGGTGGAATATGTATAAGACCAATGTGTGTGTTACGTACGTGATTTCTGCGATCGTGTGTTAATTCAGATTAACATTATTTTTTAATTTGTTACAGAGTTAATTCAGGGATTGCAGAGTTCCTTCGTTCATTATTGTAAAGTTTAGCTCACTCTGTAAGGCTGTATCAGTACGCAGCAGTTCGTTTTATTGCCTGACTGTACCGACATGCAGAAGTTCAAGTGTAATATGAACAAACATTTCACTGCCCAACTCTCTACATAGTATCTCTGCAAATCCGGTCCCAAATAGTATCCCTTTACGACTTAGTAACCTATTCCTTGTTTAGGGTGAATAAACAGTAGAAAAAAAAAGAATTTGAATATCGTTTGGTTCATAAATCTTTTTGTGGATAAATTTGGCCTTATTAACGATGTTTGGATGTCTTTTTCTTCAACTTTGTATCGTCTCTTCGTGAATTTATTCACGTCTCGATTTCGTATTACTTATCAATAATCTAATAATTATCGTTTTAATCTGCCATGCAAACGCTTCATCTAAGCTTTCTTTAAATGAATCGTCACAGTGTTTTTTTTTTGTTCCTGTCGTTACTTAGCAAATATTTGCTTAATTTCGACTCTATTTTAAATTGATATTCTGTTCAAAATTAACTTATTTCTTTCCCCATGAGGGAAAAATTATTTTTCTGTAAACAATTGAATTTTTATAGTAAAAGAAGAAAAAAGAAATACACACAGTTGCTTAAATGCAAATTGTGGTTCGCTTTCAATTCTATAAATATATTCGGTTCTATTCGAAAGCACTATTTAAAGCAAGCTGCCAATAATTTTTTTGGATGGAAGGCCACGAATAAATCGTCACAGCTATTTATTCTTAGTATCTGTAGTTCATGTCTTTACTTAAACTTATATCTTTAGAAACTGTCACAGTAAAGTAATTTTTCTTTTTACTTATCAAAT
The DNA here is from genome assembly GCF_053919585.1 of Euprymna scolopes. Lineage (NCBI taxonomy): Eukaryota > Metazoa > Mollusca > Cephalopoda > Sepiida > Sepiolidae > Euprymna > Euprymna scolopes. The sequence goes on along the minus strand of NC_136487.1, from coordinate 7,978,703 downwards.
ATTGTTTAATTTCTACTGTAGTTTATTGATATTCTGTTTAAAATTATTTGTTTCCTTCTTTGATGTGATGTGAACCTTTATGGTTTTCTAGTCAGCCTTTAAGAAGGTTGACTGGGAAATCATCAAGGATCACATCAAACATGCCCCATGTAGTAGTATATTTTCTCTTCCTATGGAAGAGTACGCAGATAAGTCTACTGAATGGTTTAAAGCAACAATAAAAGTACATATTCTCACACGGAAGTTTTATAACAAATGCCACTCTCTTCAACTTTTGAAACGGCCATTTCTCAAAGGCAAAGGCAACATATATTCCGTTGATTTATCCAACATAATTCAGTGCAAATACAAAAATATATAAAAGGTAGAAATAGTTGTAAGAGTGAAATAGCTGCAGCCAGCAGAAAGCATTTCGATATCAGCAGCAAACGCATTGAGTCGCAGAAATTAGGAACTCGCGATCTGCAAAATTTATAACAGTGTAGTAAACAATGGGCAATAAAAAAATTCCTTCCGACGACCATTAAGTTATTTGCACAGCAACAAAGAAGGCTAGCGTGGTTGACCGACAGTTTGCCTCCAACTTCACTTTAGACCCAAGAAATAACTTCATCCCAAGTTTTTCTTTGCGGACAGAAGCCACTCGATTATCTGAAAATAAACCCTTCTCATGTGCGTGATATCTTAAATACTAGACACCTTACAAACTTGTGGGTCGGATCCCTGTTATACTATTAAAAATACTCCGCTGAGGTTGTTGCGTTCTTTCCAAACTTTTCAACAAATGTTTTACCGAATTTTGTTTTTCTGATTGTTGAAAAATTGGTTTCTATGCTCAAGGCATAACAGTGTCCCTACGACACGAACACACCGTCATGTATACGAAATAAATATTTTTACTGATTGTAAAGGAAAACCACATATGGACGATTACGGCTTGTGAACTCACAAGCACAACTCCACACACCTACGTCACAGGTCGGTGTAAAAGTTTATGCCGTTTTATAGAAAAAAAGTTTTAAACTTCCATCGTAATAATGCTCGTCCTTACATACCAAAGATTTCCTAGGAAAATTTGATTGGCAAGTCTTGACCCATCCCGCATATTCTCCTGAGATAGCTTCCTCGTGTTTCCACTTATTTCGACGATTACAAAACCATTCAGATGACCAAGAGAAGATTTAAAATGAGTTAGATTCATATTTCACAGCAAAAACTGAAGAATTTTACAAGGGGGACATTTATAAGTTCGTTGAGAGAACAGCAATAGTTATTGTTATGAAGAAAGGTTTTAAAAACATACATTCTCAAGATGAAATTTTAAATCGGCAAATTTTTCTACCAGCCTAATATTATATCGAAGGTAAAATGTCGGACTGACCTCGTTTGAAAATCCTGTAGTTCTGTATTAATAGCCTCGATGTTGAGATCCGCCCACAGAATATCCTGATAGCCATTTACAGAGTCAATGACGTTATTGTAGAGTCCGTAGAGTTTCTGTAAAAGTTTCAACTCTTTATTGATCTGTAGCAGCTGCTGGTACTGAGTGACGGGCAGGCCAAACAGTTCTTCACCGCGCGTGTATGTGACGTACTTACGAAACAGATTGTCGAAATTGTTCTGAAATAGGATTAATCGATCCGATGCGTCCCGTGGATCGATACCTGGTACCATTGGGCCAGACTGAAAAATATCACAAAAATATGATATAATATGCACAGTTAGGGATTACTAGAGATTAATAAAGACCAGTATTTAATGTACAAATTTAACGATATTTAATCATCAATTTCGCATACGTTACTCATTTCAAGTAAACGATAATATTTTTTCCTCATTTTTACAGGAGAAAAATCTATGTATTATTATTTCATGTAACCACATGAAATCTTATGAGGAGATATTATATTTTACGTATCGGTTTTCAGTATTTACTTCAAACTTAAATTAAATCTTCGTATAGTTGCTGCGAAAATTAGATACGATAATAAAGGTACATAATAACAATATACTAAATGAGAAAAAGTAGAGAAAAAAATTATAAACTAAATGCATAAAAGTGACCAATATATCAACATTAAAAATTAACACTAAGAAGAAAAAAACTATAACTACTACAAATAGTAATAACTTAGATAGAAATAAGATTGGTTGGTTAGTTGGTTGGTTGGTTGTTTTTGTTTTACGGCATATCAACCCTTTTCAAGTTATTTAATGCCGAATCCAAAGACTTTAAAGAAAAATGTTAATAAAATAGTTGTTGTTTTCAAGTCGGTTTCTATTTAACCCATAGTTGAGACCCTAACAGGTACTACCACTCCGGGTCAGAGTGGACCTGGGAGTAATGGCAATTAAAACGTGGGTTCACACTCCCCAAAGCCCACAAGCTGGGGCCTCACCACTCGATATAGTTTAAGGTCATATCCAGAACCAGATAGAAATAAGAAAAGAAATAATGAAAAAAAAAGTTGTAACAAGAATTCGTACATTCTGTCTATAACAAAATAAATACCAAACCGCAATATCTGAAGAAATTATAAATTTCAAGCAGTCTTACGTAGGAATAACCTCTTCAGAGTTTAAAATCAGATTTTACGATCCTAAAAGCATATTAAATTGCAAAAACAAAAAACGCAGAATAAAACAGTATTAGCGGCGCCTTACTGGTGGTTCAAAGAAAGTGGGCATTTGTCAATAGTCGAGAGGAAAATAATATGACAGGTCGGTACAGGTAGAAATTTAAACGATCATTGTAGATTATGTCAAATAAGTAATTTAAAATTCTAAACTTTAAGAACTGCCAAATGATATTAAACTGTATGAATGAAGTAGCAAACAACTGTATATACAGAAGAAACTATACTTTAGGATTTAATTACATATAAAATAATAATAATAATAATAATAATAATAATAATAATAATAATAATAATATTAATAATAAAGGTACTTTTAAGCATATGTTGAGATAATATCAATTAGCAATTCAACGCATTCACAAAGAAAATGGTGCATCACTCAATAATAAACAGAACAATAGAACAAGAATGTGTAATCAGCCAAACCTTTGTTTAAGTGAAGCCCGGACATTGGTCAATGAAAATTTTAATCGCGGACGGGAATAAACATGGATCTGATTGATTGGTTAGTTAAACTAACCAGCACCTGAATATATAAAATACTAGGTAACACGACTTCCGTGTATTGTAGTCTGACAATTCAATATCGGGATGAAACACAAAAGATTCCGTTTAGCTTAATTGCCATATATTTTCATAATTTACTATATATATATATATATATATATATATAAATATATACGTATGTATGTATGCATTAGCGAAATAATAAATGGTCGGATGAAGTTGAAACCCAATTACAGGAGACTAAACCAGGCCTTTTATTTTTAAGTGAAACTGGCATTGGACAGGCTATTTCCCTAGAAGAGTTCGCAATTAAAGGATACTCTAACTTAACTTCTAAATCTGACCCCCAAGATCGCCATGGGCATGGAATTTGTGCCTATATTAGGAATAACTTTCCATGTGGTAGGGACATCTCGCGGGAAGATCCTAACTTACCCTATATGTGCTTCCGGGTTGCTTTAGCTCACACTACGGCATTTATATTTACTCTCTATCGCCCCCATAATAGCGGAGTTACTATCTTTCAAAGCATATCTAAGAAAATTGACCAAGTCTTATCTGCTTATCCTTCAGCTAACATTCACGTATGTGGTGACTTCAATGTTCACAACGTCGAATGGTTGACCCACTCTAACAAGACCGATGATGAGGGAAGGTTCTGTCATGATTTCTCCATTGCCTATGACCTCACTCAGATTGTTCAGGAACCCACCCGTGTGCCCGACAATGATGGCCAGTATGCGAGCCTACTAGATCTTTTTCTCACAACTTGCCCTGAACTATGTTCAGTTTCTGTTCTGTCGCCTCTTGGCTCTTCCGACCACTCTGTTGTATCAGTTAAGATAAAAATGAAATGTAATAAGTCCCCAGACGTACCTCTCCATCGTACAGTATATCGATACACTAAGGCTGACTGGGATAGCTTCCGTACATTTATATCTGATCTACCTCTGCATTCCATGTTTAAAAAGGATGTGTCCTCTATAGTATTAGACCTGACGGAATGGTTAATTGTAGGTATTGACCGTTTCATACCCTCGAAAAAGTTTCAGCAAAAACCTAACAGCCAGCCATGGTTCTCTCCAGAATGTGCTGCTGCCATTGCGCACAGAAATCACTTTTTCCACTGTTTCCAACGTAATAGATGTATGAATACTAAAGCCGCTTTCAGGACTGCCAGCAACCATTGTAAGAAAGTAATAAAGAATGCAAGAGAGTTGTATGCTCAATCTGTTAAGTCCAAAGTAGCTGAGCAGCGGCTTGGTTCCCACCAGTTTTGGCAAATAGCAAACAGAATCATGAATAGAAGCGTGTGCTCCATCCCAACTATTATCAATGGACCTGAGGTAATCTCGTCAGCATCAGACAACGCCAAACTCTTTGTCAAGAACTTTGCAGCTAATTCTACCCTTTGCGATCAAGGCTGCCAACCCCCAATATTTCCTCCTGTATCAGAAAACACGCTATGTGATATACGTATATCTGTACGTGATGTTGCCAAGCTAATCAAAAAACCTTGATTCCAGTAAAGCAACTGGCCCTGACGGTATTCCAATTATAGTACTCAAAAGACTTCAACCTGAACTAGCGCCCATACTTACAAAACTGTTTAAACGTTGTCTTAAGGAGAATAGTTTCCCATCTCCCTGGAAAATTTCATCAGTATGCCCTGTATTTAAGAATTCAGGTGATCGCTCATCCCCCTCTAAGTACAGGCCAATAAGTCTCCTGTGCGTCATGAGTAAGTTGCTGGAATCTGTGTTAAATACAGAAGTAATCAACCATCTCAACAAAAATAACCTTCTTAGTGACACTCAATATGGTTTCCGTTCTGCTAGATCTACAGCAGATGTGCTTACAGTTATATCTCATAGGATTAGCAAATCTCTCGACGGAGGCAACCTTTCTAGGGCAATTGCTCTTGACATATCTAAGGCCTTTGATAGGGTATGGCATAAAGGTTTACTTCATAAGATCTCTAGCTATGGTATTGCTGGAAATGTCTTCTCAATTATTAACTCATTTCTTTCTGATAGGTTCATAAGAGTAGTAGTTGAGGGGCAAAAATCAGAAGCTCACAGTATTAATGCCGGTGTCCCCCAGGGGTCCATCCTGGGCCCAACTCTTTTCCTGATCTACATTAATGATCTTCCAAATCACATCCTTACATCATTTGTAGACATTCTATGCCGACAACACTACCATTTATTGTAGCACATCTAAGACAGTAAATGACCAAGTTCTCTCCAATTCTCTCTTCTCTGATCTTGAGCACGTAGTACAATGGGGTAAAGAATGGCTGGTTATTTTAATGCATCTAAAACCAAGCTTCTCTCTTTACATCATCAACATTCTGATCCACATCTGACATCAATTGAAATGAATGGCTCTCGTCTTCAGGAGGCCTCAAGTTTTGACAAACTTCTTGGCTTGACCATTACTCCTGATCTTAAATGGAACACGTACTTCAAATCTGTTGCCAAGGCTACTAGAAAAATGGTGGGATCTTTCTATCGATCCGGTAGATATCTCACTGCTGATGCTATTCTCTATCTATATAAGAGCCAGGTACGTCCAAAGATGGAGTACTGTTGCCACATCTGGGCAGGAGCTGCTAGAAAGGACTTGGCCTGCCTTGATAGAGTTCAAAATAGACTTCGTAGCCTCTTCCTTGCAACTTCTATCTCACATAAGAGATGTTGCGAGTTTGTCTCTGATGTATCGCTATTTTCATGGAAAGTGTTCGAATGAGCTTCAATCTATGGTCCCCCCTCGCCAAACTTTCACAAGAAACACTCGTCTAGCTGTAAACACTATCAATAATTCCCCCCACTCTTTATCTGTGCCTAAACCTAAACGTAGATTCCATGAACAAAGCTTTTTTTCTTAGAACTGCACGCCTGTGGAATTGTCTTCCGTTTTCCTGCTTTCCGGCTGACTACAATATGGTTGTCTTCAAGTCTAACTTAAATAAGTTCTTGATGAGCCGTTCCATATAAGTTATCAACTTTACCAAATTTTCATTACTAATGATTACTATAATGTCCAATTTCTACTGTACACTCTTTAACCCTTATCCTTGAGTGGCCTCTTGGCCTTGATAATGTGGTGATGCCTATGTAAAAAAAAAAAAAAAAAATTCCCATATTTAGGGGAATCGATAAACTAACAGCAAGTTCGATAACTCCTTACATTCAATCTATTTCCATGATCAGACATTTTCTTTCTTTTCTTTCTTCTTTTTATAATGATCTATACGTTTTTCAGTCCTTTTTCTGTTAATAACTTTTCAGTTTGAGATGTTTTCTTTTTTCTTAATTTTTTGTTTTACTTCCCAAATTGAAACGTTATCTATATATATAAAAGCGAAAATGTTTGTGTGTTTGTGTGTGTGTGTGTGTGCGTTTGCGTGTATGTCCGCAGGAGGGTTTTTTCTTCGGTCTTCTCGGGGGAGGGAAGGGGTCGCTCCTTCTTCAAACTTTTTATATCACGTCTAAATGATAATATCTAAGAGATAACAATGTGGGTCGCCTGTCTATTTAATTTGCCCGACTTTGAAAAGCTAAATATTCCACATTTTTCGATCGCCGTGTATGGATTCGGCTTTTTCGTATAATAACCCCCCCCCCCAAAAAAAAATGCCCCGCAGTAAATAAAATACTGCCCCGCAGTGAAAGTTGACCTCATTAAGTCATCAAGTACGGGCACCTGCCAATTCTTAATACTTAAATAAATTCAAACATCTTTCCGTTACTACGTTTTTTTTTCACACTTTATTTTCCAACTTCATCTCAAGGCTTCGGGTTCGATCCTTCCTACTTACCTACCAAAACTTTTTAACTCCCCCCCCGACACAAACACCCGGCAACGATTCTTTTGTTTTGATTTACCCAAAAAACACACACACCTCCAAACACCCGGGCAACGCCGGGTACCCCCGCTAGTTTTATATAAATATGAACATTAATGCGATCACTGGCGAAACATAATTGTTCTCGTCATTTTTGACAGAGTGTGTACACTTGCAATTGAAAATAGTAAATGCATTTTAAAAGAAGTAGTGTTAATGCTAACCGATTTCGGTCCTCGCTTATTAGAGTAAAGCATCGAGATTTCGTAGGATTTTTTATTATAAAAATATTATTACCATTTTCATCTCACTCTTTAAACTTTTCTGATGATAAATTTTTTATTTCTTGATAATAAGTCAAAGATAAAATTATGTCCAAAAAATAAGCATATTTTTAAAGAACTAAAATCTATTTTAGTAGAAATTTCATGCAACCATAATTTAAAGGTTTTTATTTTATTTTATATATTTTTTATATTACTATTGGATCTCTTGAACTTTTTGAAACCAGAACTCCATCACTTTACCCGAAATCCAATGTAAAATGTTTTATATTTTTACTTTTCAAGTAAAAATATAAAAGAAAGTAAAACGTTCCATTAGCTTTTCGTCGACTTCTGAGGCGAATTTTAATCCTAATTTATTTCTGTAATCCCCCAATAGAAGAAATGGAGAAAACTAATTTCGTCAAACAAATAATATTTATCAGCTAACATTCATGTAAAACATTCATCTTAAACATTCATGATAAACAGTAATAGCCCTCTCAAATTGGCTATTTAAACGGCGAAGATGATATTTGTGCTGCTGAAACTAACGAAAATGAAAATTATATTGGTATATGAGTAGCACGTTTGGAAAATATCAGGATTTGGTGAAGTTGTCCAAGAACTGAATAGTATTTCAGGTGGAAGTATAAAAAAAAAAATAGCGCCATGTAAATAGAGCCCCCAGTCGGAAGAGGGAAACTGAAACGAAACGCATTTAATTTAAAATTCAAGGTACCTTCAATAAGTTTCCAGACTATTTTGTACAGGCATTTAAAATTGTTGTCGACTCTTGAAAATTCTGTATGTTATTGCTATAAATCTTATGAGATGACTAATTTTTATGATTTCGGGTTCAAATGAACAGCTACAGCAAGAATGGGAATACATCATACTAAAGCCTGATTGCCACAGCTGGTGAATGTAAAAAATGCAATCTGAACGTGGGATCACTTTAGGAGAACGATATGCAATAAAAGCCTGTTTTCAACTTGAAAAAATGTCACAGAAATGTATGGAATGCTTCTGAACTATCTTGCATAAATTGAGCATTGGGGGGGGGCAAAAGAGATTCAAGGAAGGAAGACAGTCTGTGAGGAATGGTAAGAGGTGTGTGGGGAGTAAGGAAGTCAGAACATTTGAGTTGATTGGCCAAATAAAGAAGTTAATTTTTAAGAACCGTTGTGTGTCTATAGAGACAATACGTGCGCAGTTTGATGTATGAACTGTACACAAACTTATTCGCGAGGAACTGAAGATGATGAAAATTTGCGCGAATGCACCAATCCACAACTCCATCCTGGTCACAGATTATTTGGCCAAAATGGGCATTAAGATAGTTCCTCACCCTCCCTATAGTACAGACCTTGCTCCCTGTGACTTTTGGTTATTTCCTAAGCTGGAGAAAGAAGTTTAGAGACTCTCGTTATGAGACAGTTTAGAGACGAAAGAAACTGTAAAGAGAGTCATTGAAACGCTCACACAAGAAGACTTTCATGGGACCTTCCAGAAGTTGTTGGAACGGTACAATAAGTGCACTACAACTGGAGGAGATTACTTTGAAGGGAACTAGTGTTGCATGTGTGTACTATCAATAAAAGTGCCCACACGAAAAACGTCTGCAAACTTATTGAAAGCACCTCGTAACATGCATCAAGAAAATGAAAACACATCTTAATGAGGATTAAATCTTAATGAGGATTAAATATTAATGAGGATTAAATATTAATGAGGATTAAATCTTAATGAGGATTAAATATTAATGAGGATTAAATATTAATGAGGATTAAATATTAATGAGGATTAAATCTTAATGAGGATTAAATATTAATGAGGATTAAATCTTAATGAGGATTAAATATTAATGAGGATTAAATATTAATGAGGATTAAATATTAATGAGGATTAAATATTAATGAGGATTAAATATTAATGAGGATTAAATCTTAATGAGGATTAAATATTAATGAGAATTAAATATTAATTTCTCAGATTAATTGCTATCAATAAAATCTCCGCGAAAATAATTTTATATATTAGGTTTTAGTTAAACATAATGAAACCCGTCAAATTAATATTGATTAATAAAATAATATTTAGACTGTGTAATCACACACGCGTATTTCAGTACAAAACTTTAATTTTACTCACGTTGTCGTATTCCTCATAAAAACTGCTGCAGTCCTGAACAAAAACCTTGACATTGGTGATGAGCTCATGTCTGAAGTTTGGTTGTAATTCCAGCAAATGACTGGCGACCTCCGACGCCTGTACTTGAAGTTTCTCCCAAGAGTAACGCAAAGTATCGCAAGGATCGGTTTCTTCTCGGGCAACGGGCAGCTTGTGCTTGTTCAACATGGCATACGATTCCTGAAATGAATTCATATTCATTCCAACGTAATCGATAAACATTCTGCACAGTAAACTGCCATAACCCCACATTTAAATATAAGCACGTGCACAGAAAGAGTGCGAGAAAGGAAAAGACAGAAACAGACACAGACAGGGACAGACAGAGAGGATGGGAGAATGATACAATAACTCGTTTCCATCATGAAAGTGGCAATCTAGTTCAAATTAATTTGATCATGAGTTGCTATAGCATATATAAAACAAATATAAAACAAAAGTTGCATTCGAACACATCTGCTATTCTTAGGATACTGAGCACTTTTGGATGACTATCTATCACTTTCTATCCCGACCAAAGCCGAGTAGATGTTCGTGTATAAAATAGTATAACAAACTAAAGTAGCATTGTTTTTTTCTCGGACAACTCGGCCTTTAAACATATCTACCCTATCTAGGATATTGTGTACTTTCGACTGACTAACCCATACTCTTTATCGTATATGATATTGTATAATTCATATTTTGGTTAACGGGCAACACTATGTACTTTGTTTACTATTCAACATAATAAAAAAAATAGCAAAGAAAATCTTTCTCCTGGCAATGTTGCGCTTTTTTTTTTTTACACAGTGATCACCACTTATCAAGGCCCGGAAGCCACTCAGGGATAAGAGTTATTGCAAGTACATTACGTTAGTGAGGAGATTTGCTGAAATGTTTACTTAAGGGGGCGGTTCATTAGGAATTTGTTAACATTGGACTTGAAGACATCCAAGTTGTAGTCCGGAGGGAAGCAGGCAGACGGAACAGAGTTCCACAGGCGTGCAGTTCTAAGAAAGAAGCTTTGTTCATGGAATCTGCGTTTTGATTTAGGCACAGATATAGAGTAGATGTGGCTGGTTACCTTTAATGCATCCAAAACCAAACTCCTATCCTTACATCATCAACGCTCTGATCCCCATCCGGCATCAATTGTGATGGATGGCTCTCGTCTGGGTGAGGCCCCGTGTTTTGACAAGCTTCTGGGTTTGACCTTTACTCCTGATCTGAAATGGAACACGTACATCAAGTCTGTTGCCAAGGTCGCTGGAAAGATGGTGGGATCCTTCTACCGCTCCAGAAAATATACCACTACTGATGCAATTCTCTATCTATATAAAAGCCAAGTACGTCCAAGGATGGAATACTGTTGCCATATCTGGGCAGGAGCTGCTAAAAACAGCCTATCCTGCCTTGACAGAGTACAAAATAGACTTCGTGGCTTAGTGGGGGATTCCCTTTTCTCTACCCTGCAACCTCTCTCCCACAGAAGAGACGTTGCGAGCCTGTCCTTGTTTTATCGTTATTTCCATGGCAGATGCTCGTCTGAACTCCAATCTCTGGTCCCCCCTCGCCAATCTTTCACGAAAAACACCCGTCTAGCTGAATCCACTGTGAAAAATTTCCCCCACTCTATATCTGTGCGCTTAACTGCTCTATCTACAGAATTGAGCACATTTGGATTATTATGTACTAATTATCAGGTATGATACTGTATTATTACTCTTATAAATTCCGGGCAACACCGAATCGATTTTCCTGTATAAAATAGTAGACATGTTGTATGTTTAGTTAGCCGGATGGTTAGCGGATCGTAATTTGTTGTTAGTTGATATAAATAAAAGGAGATATAAAGTGTTTGAAATCATTTATTTGTGAGTGGAAGAAATTGCGCGCGTTTTGCTTGAAAGTGAACACTTCCGTTAAGCTATTCAACCCATTAAAGAAGCAGGCGTCATCTACTACGTTTTGCGTTGATTGACCAGGGTCGTTCTAAAAGTAAAGTCTCGTATTTTTTTAAACTCAGCAAATTAAAAAGCTACGGAGACGGAAGTGGTACGATTATAATAAGCTCCCTTATATGCCTCAGAATTTATTTTTCTGCATAGTTACCAGTATTCTCAATGCATTTTTATCATATTTTCGGAAGACAGATCATAGATTACACCAAGGAATTAAACATCTATATATATAAAAGCGAAAATGTGTGTATGTATGTATGTATGTGTGTTTGTGTGTCCCCTAAAAACTTTTGACAAACAGAACAAATATTAACAAACGTGGCATCATATTAAAGATCCATCCTTCGCCCGAAAAATATCGAAAAATTGGCCAAAAACGTTAATTTTTTCACCCTGAAACCAACAAATTTCTACAGGGGGAGGAGTCAACAAAAACCGTCCTCTCATGACGAGATCGGTTCGACGCATGCGTCAGATGACGTCATGACCTGATTTAGTGTAAATAGTTGAAGAACTGACTCAATTTCATATACGTCGTGTTAGTTCAGTTGGTTAGAGCGTTGGGTCGTTATCTAAGCGTTTTGGGTTCGAATCATGGTGTGAAATGTTTTTTTTTTCGATTTTTCAAATTTTAATAAGCAGTGTTATTTAAGCCATTTTTCATGTAATGTTCGCTTTTCTGTTTTTTTTTTATTTCGCTTCTTAGGTTTCCATTAACACCCCACCCCTGACCGATCACACACACCCAAAAACACTCAGGTACCCACCGATTTTGTAAATTTTAATATCGAAACAGGCTTATTTAAGCCATTTTTCACGTGTTCTTTTTTTTTATAGTTTTAACGTTGGTTTTTCTGTTTTCTTTTTTGTTTTTGTTTTTTCGATTTTTACATTTAACATCGTTCGTTTGCCTTACGTTAGTTTTTTTTGTGCTTTTTTATGTTTTGATTACCCCACTCCCACCCCACCGCCCGGGTACCCCTCGCTTAAGTTTTAACGTTCGTTGTTTTCTTTTTTATCCGCTTATTCTTAGGTTTTCATTAACAACCACACACACCTCAAAACACTCGGGCAACGCCGGGTACCTCCCCCCCCGCTAGTCTATAAGAAAATGGTGAAGGAGTACTAAAATCATTTACGGATCACACACCCCTACAATATACAAAATCATAACAAAATGCATTATTCTACAATCAGACTCCATATCCACAAAACAAGAGAGAAAAAAAGACAAAAAACAAAATGGATACACACATGCTAGTACATATGCACATACACACACGTACACCAACGTATTAACGAGCTCAAATCAGTCAGAGAAATACTACACCCTTACAATCCTTTAATCGTTGCCAACAATCAACATATGTTTTTATCAAATTAACAAAAACACTCGTTTCAGATTAAAGTACACGCATCTTAGGAATCACATTAGAAAAAAAAATCTGGACGAAAAAAAAACAAACGTTTTCATAGAGGCTCATAACGAAGAATAGATTTGACATTTAAAAGACCAGAATGCAGAATTGTTTAAAATAAACACAGAATGCAAAATTGTTTAAGATAAACACATTTACTTAGAAATTCGAATTTTCGACTGGTAAGAGTCTTCATGAAGAAAATATTTCCTCTTCTTCATAGTCATAATGGTATTTGGTTCAGAATTTAGTTGTTGTTTAAAATTGAAGTTTTAATGTCCGATTCAGTGTATATGCGCTGATCCAGCGCACCTGCGTTAACACAATAGAGAATGAACTGTTTATGAATGTTGTGTGGTGATGAAATTTAAAACATGACGGTTAAAAGACCTGACAAGTGAAGAAATCTTCTAAAATAAACACACACACACACACACACACACACACACACACACACACACACACACACACACACACACACACACACACACACACATATATATATATATATATTTCTGTAGAAATATATTTTCTTATAATATATATACCAATCCTTATTTAAGAAGCTCAATGTAATTACAGAGCAATATAGAGAATAAATAACAAAAAGATATATTCCAAAATTCATAATGATTCATATAATAATTAAATGAATATATATTTAAGTGAAAACTAATTCTAATTTTAATGCAAGTTAATAAGATTTACAAATATTGTTTAAACCTAAAATTATAGACCATATCCAACTCGGATTTTTTTCTTACACTTTAAACACCCTTATCCTATGTACTTTAATTTATTATTATTATTATTATTATTATTATTATTATTATTAATAATAATAATAATAATAATAATAATATTTTCTTCTCTCCTCCTCTTTTTTATTTTTTTTAAATTTAACTAATAATTGAATATATGAATATATATTTTAAGAAAATATATAGTTTATCTTAATAGATTTTCAATCGATATTTCTTATTATAACTATAACATTGAGTTTTACATTCATTCTAACAATTAAACCATCTGGCTTATACATTTGAAACTACTTATCAATCAATTAACAATCACTTGTTGCATCATATAACTTTTATTCTTAGATCAAAGCAAACTTAACTTTAACATTTATAAACTATCAAACTAGACGTTATGATATCATGATATATTACTATGCCCTATACTAATTTAATATTTAATTTTTCCTTGACACCTAATTGTATAATATAGATGTACGCTCTTTTTTATCACTACAGTTAAATACTCTTATTATGTGAAATATATAAACATACTTACCTTCATTGTTCATATTAAATATTAATTTAGATATATTTTGCCATCCTATATGCTATCATTATCGAAATTCATTAAGCGTATATAACAAGTTTATTTATTTTTTTTATTTTCATTAGCTAATTATATTTATATAAAATATTCATCTTCACAGGGAAAATACTTCATTTCCTTTTGACGAATTGATTGTTGTTATTGTTTCTTCTGATGAGTTTAGGGCATAATAGATTCACTGATTGATATAATAATTAAGTGATTGATTTTGCGCTACGAAAAAGATACTGTCCAGAATTGTATAAGTCAACTAAATTAAAGGAATTTTAGAATATAACTTTTAGTTATTTAATCTATATATATATATATATATATATATATATATATATATATATATATATATATATATATATATATATATATATATATATAAAGTTATAAAATATATATGGCGATTAAGCTACACTGAATATTCCGCGCTTCATCCACTCAAGGACGCTTCAGGCTTATGCTTGAATTTTGTGGTTGTTTGTCGTTTTTATATTCGCGCATAAGCCTGAAGAGTCCTAGAGTGGATGAAACGCGGAATATTCAGTGTAGCTTAATCGCCATATATATTTTATAACTTACTAACTAGCTCTAAATTAGTATACAAAGTATAAATTTATGCGTAAACTTTAAGTATTTACTTCAAAAGTGCTCAATACGTAGGTCGAGCTAGTTAGTAATTTATAAAATATATATGACTACATATATATGTATATATACATATATATATATGTGTGTGTGTGTGTGTATATGTAATATTACGAGGTACTACTTTAAATATGTTCCTAATATTTAACATAAAAATGTTTTGCATAAGATCGTTTCTGAGACGATATGCTTTTTTATATTATATTATTGTATGACTTAAAATAAACACTGTCGTGAAACAGCCGTAAACAACTATAATAAGTTTATTTGGAATTTAGTTTTAAAAATGGCTTAAATCGTCATAATACACACACATATATGATTTGTAATTGTTAAAATATAGATATAATGATACTTCATCTTATGTCTAGAATACTTATTTGAATTCTGATCGAAATGCATCCCATGAATTTGATTCTCGAAATGTCTAAATTGAAGGCTTGATTTAAAGCTGTTTTAAAAAGAAATTCAAATTCAGAGAATCTTGCTTCCTTGGTTTCTAATGACTATGGATCGAATTCCATACAATTCGATAGAAAAGTTTAGATTTTCAAATGAGTTGATGTGTCAAAATTATGCCACGCTATAAAGATACCCTGTAGAATACTCTAAGAAAAATGATATTTGGGGATTTTTATAAGTAGATTTCTAATAGCTATTATTAAAATTTCACAAAATCAGTAGCATTTGAAATTTACCGAACAGCTTCCATCTCTCTTTATCTGTTTGTATAAAACTTAATTAAGCAAAATATAACTCACATTGCGACTACTTACGCCTAACAGTTGCGTTTCAAAATTGATAATGATTTCCTAATTATGTTGTTAAGAGTTAATCCTTTAATAGGAATATATACAGGGCGAGCCAAAAGTAGCTGGACAGTAAAATAGAATTTATTTAGAGATTACGTATATGTACAAATATATGTAATAATACAATTATATTAATGAAACATGTAT
The DNA here is from genome assembly GCF_053919585.1 of Euprymna scolopes. Classification (NCBI taxonomy): domain Eukaryota; kingdom Metazoa; phylum Mollusca; class Cephalopoda; order Sepiida; family Sepiolidae; genus Euprymna; species Euprymna scolopes. The sequence goes on along the minus strand of NC_136487.1, from coordinate 7,962,948 downwards.
ATATTTTACTTATTACATATAGTTGTACGTATACGTGATCTTTAAATAAATGTTACTTAACTGTCCACCTACGTTTGGCTCACTGTGTATAAACATATGCACATATATCTAAATTTATATAAGTAAAGATACACTTATGTGTGTGTGCGTGTTTTCTATCTACGTGTAAAAAAAAACGTGTTCTGATTCATGCACCAGCGTTGTATTGTGTTTGACTGAATGTTACTGATAACCTTACCTCGATGGGTCCAATGCTCATGTCGATTCGGATTTCATTTTCTCGAATTTCCTTCAGCGCCGCCATACAATGTCGGATGTCGTCTAAGTCCTTTATTGGTCGCGACAATCGCTTGCCAAGGTCTTCAATGAAGGCGACGTTCTCCTCCATATCTGTTCGGTATTTGACATTGCAAGCCCGGCCATAATACAGGCGCCAGGCTTTTGTCTCCGTCAGCAATCCCACTTTCAAATCTTCTGTTAGAATAAAAACAGAAAGGGATAATTACGAGAATCAGTTTTAAAACCATTAGACATTCTACGACGTTCATATCACACATGTATGTATGTATGTATGTATGTATGTATGTGCGTATGTATGCACTTATATGTGTATGTTTTTTTATCAGAGATTTACTTCTCCTAGAAAGGTTGCCTTCACCACTGCTTACGGGAGCCCTCTCCACCCCAACACATATATATATATATATATATATATATATATATATACACACACACACACGCACACACACAAATATACACGGTGCTAGAAAAAGGGTTCATTCGCCCTTTGGAAAGTCTTGTTTTTAATCCTCCAGCGAGACTAGCCGCCCTCATCACCAAACAAGTCTGGTGGGGGAACATTAAGCTGGTCTGCAGTTTAACTTGTTGCTGGCTATCTTGCTCTTGCTTGTTGTTGGATTTCAACATTTTGAACCAAGGGAAGACTTAGCTATCGTACAAAGCTAAGGCTCTGTAACATTATCTTTGTATAGATACTCTCTCAGGCATTTGTCTATTAAAATGGTCCTGTGGCGATGGAAGTCATTTTTGGGATCGTGGACTTTAAGTGTCTGAGGAAGTGGCACTCGTCTGACAAGACATTGCAATCATCATATATGTATGTATGCACGTAAGTATGTATGTTCCTCCACATATATATATATATATATATATATATATATATATATATATATATATATATATATATATATACAGCACTTTAGTTGTTTTAAGGCATATTAACACATTTTGAGTTTAATGCTTATGAATTATTTAGATGAGGATTGATAATTTGGATTATTTTGATAATTCGGATTACTGTTTCCATATTGGATGTTATTCGCATTACGTTTCGAGCGATTTAATCCCAGATCTTCTTCAGGGAATTTTTCTGTCAAATTCAGTAATCTTTCTGTCAAGCTTTAAAATCTTTCTATCGAACTCGGAAATATGCACGAAAACCGTTATTTAATCCCCAGGAAGTATCATGCTCTCCTTCTGAAAGCCATGTTAGAAATCTTAAGTAATTAATAATTTTATTCTGAGTATCGCCCCACTCAGGATTGAACCTTTAACCTTCAGAAGAGCGTCATTTACAACTAAATTTTACCTAATATCGTATCCGTTACATCACCGGACTTTGGAAATAGTCGGAATAATCTAAATTATCCAACATTTTTTGAGTTATTTAATACCGAATCTATTTATTTCGAAAAAAAGATTAATGTTTCAACTTTTAATATTTCTAATATTTAGAGGATTTATTTGTATACGAAGAGGTTTTATGTTCTTTTTATGCATATAATTTGCAAATCAATAGTCTGTAATTGATAAAGTCTTTTGACCAATGGCTTGAAACTTAAAATGTGCTAGCATTTCCAGGTTAGAACATACTCGACATTAATGACAACTGAAGGTAATTCTATATACTCTAAAGAGGAATCTCACTACTGGATGCACTTCAAGATTTTCGATAAGAAAATCTTCTCATAAAATTAATTCGTACAATATTACTGGATGAAGTTAATATAACCAAACCCTTCATATCCCCAAAAGAATAATCCATGTGGTTCATGGTGTCCATACATCTAAACAACAATATATGAACACGAGTGTGCCATAGTGATCGATCATTGGTTCTTTATTGGACCGGATTTTCAGAAACGAACACCTAATGCGATTTCATGTGGCATGTGTATACTTGCTGATGACTCCATGTTCTATTCTTGATATGTGGGCAAATTGACCCCAGTCTGTATTAACATAAAACTAAACAACTGTTGGTTACATTAAATGCTATCTATATTATTAAGACAACGGTCTTTAACAATAAAGACAATAATCTTTAACAATTAAGACAATGGTCTTAAACGATTAAGACAACGGTCTTTAACAATAAAGACAATGGTCTTTATCAGTTAAAACAATGATCTTTAACAATTAAGACAATGGTCTAACAACAAAGACAATGGTATTTGACAATTAATTTAACAATTAAAAAATGGTCTTTAACAATTTAAACAATACTATTTAACAATTAAGACAATGGTCTTCATCAATTAAGCAATGTACTTTAACAATTAAGACAATGGTCTTTAACAATTAAGACAATGGTCTTTAACAATTAAGACAATAGTCTTTAATAATTAAGGCAATGGTCTTTAACGATTAAGAGAATGGTATTTAACATTTTAGATAATTGTCTATTTTTTAACAATTATAAGCACTCTCTCTTACACTACAGATAGCCATGGCTAATAGCACTTTGCCTGAATGTAAAAAATTCAAAGTAATCGACTTAACATTCACAAGTAATATATATTAGAACGAATACATTAAAAAATACTGAATATCTATATTTATCTAAACGAATACTGAAATTACATGTGGGCCCTATAATCTACTTAAAAAGTATTAACTATCAGATTCAATTCACCAGAAGAATGTGAACTAATAGGAATGAGAAATTTGATAATTGTTTAAATTCATGATCTACGAATTTTTTTATTAAATGTGGCTTACTTCACACAAATTCACGAAGCATATTATATATTTTCCTGCTTTACCTATATAAATAAAACAGTAGATGTATGTATGTGTGTGTCTGCGAAAAAATTTAACCAATAAACTATTAAACTGCTGGTCACATAACATGGAAGTGTACAGAAAATAGTAATCATACACTAAAGATGATTTACAATAAGTAACATTTTGGGTGGATGAATAACGCGTACAGAAGTCGGTAAGTTGAAATGCAAACTTCATTTCAACTTCCCGACTAACCGACGGCTAGAAATATGTTGAAATTTCAACTTGTAAACATATTCCTATTACTTTTGTGCATGCGCAAATTCATTCATAGCTTAAAGTGGGTTAATTTAAAATCGTTCTTTAACTATTTGTCGATAGCTCAAAGGGTAGGGAACGCGACAGGCGTGCTAAAGGCTTTTGATTTGATTCTAGCTGAAGGCACTTGAGTAATTTTTTAATCTTAGGTAGAATATAATATTTAATATAGAATTATCTCTGTAATAATAAATACGAAATCTGCAAGAGTTAAAATATATTTAAGCGTTTATTATGATCGGAAAAGGCTGGCTGTACCCACTAGTGTTTAATAATATTGTTGTTCCACATTAAATTCATGTGTTCATTATATTTCATTTCTCGGTTATCGATTAATAAACGAATTCCAATTCCAAAAAATCATTTTCTATTATGAAGTTTCGGCACATAAAATTATCGCAATAATATTTCAAATTTAAATGTAGTTGAGATGCGAGTTGATTTGCCGTAATGGAACGCGGTTGGAGTACTAGATGTTTTGGTTTTGATTCTAGCTGATGGCACCCAAGTTGTTTTATTAAATATTTTGAAATTAGGCACAATATTATATTCCATAGAGATTTAAGCGTATTTCATGGCTGTTTGTGTTTAATAGTATTGTTTTTTTTTTTCGAATTAACTTCATGTATTCACTATATTTCAAAAACCAGCTATCGATTATTTAACGTATTGCAAAGCATCATTTTCTATTATGAAGTTAATGCATCATAACCTGAGCCAAAGTATCTCTTATTAATACTTCAAATATAAATGTAATTGATGTCTGAGTTGATTGGCCGTGATAGTGTTGACAACCAACGACCAGAGATGAATGGGTATCGTGAGACATACTAACCGGTGTACAAAGCAATCGGTCCTGTGTCGTAATATTCCGGTTCGTTCATTATTTCGTTCTCTAGTTTCTCATGGTAACGTATTTTGCTCTCAAATTCTGACAATCGAGGATCATCTTTGAGAAACTGTTCAAGATCTTTCTCTCGATCGAGTTCCCAGATCGGTCGATAGTGATCAAACTGTTCCAATGCGCTTACTACATCCTAAAAAAGAGATATACATTTTTAAACTAATATTAGTTTATTATATTAAAGTTCTGAATTGAGGGCTGATTGTTTATATTGCTTGTGTTCATCGGACTATTGTTCTCATCTTGAGTGTTATTTGTGAAACAGGCATGCCTGAATACGAACGAAGAACAATCCAACCGAAACGTTGCTCAAATAACAATCAAGATTAGTACAATAGTCTGATCAGTATATATATATATATATATATATATATATATATATATATATATATATATATATATATATATATACTTTATTATATGTTCATACATATTGGGATTCTAATAAAAATAGTCTTTACAAACCAGATAGAAAAAATGTTCGACGAAGATAAACACAAATGAAATAATTTCAAGAATCAAAGAAAAATTATATTCCGTAAAACAGGCACGAAAGAAATGTTAAACTAATATCAGTTTCTTATATTTTCATGCATACTAGATTAGAAAAATAAGGATTCGATAAATAAAGTTACAATAAACCACATACATTTTACATATTAATAAAATTGCTTTATTTTATGGTATATTCTCTATTCTTTAAAACAACTTCTAACATTCGAAAACTAGCTTTTGTATTTTTTAGTATAGAGATCTTTATTTGAGATTATTCCTGCTAGGAAGAATTGGGATTATAAAAAATACGCTGATAGAATATAAGTTGAATGTAAAATTAGTTATTTCAATTCCTGTGTGTTGAGAATATTATGAATGTCTATTGATTTAAAAAAATAAACACATATGTGTTGTCCAGTTAAAATCAACACAAAAACAAACAGTTTGTATAAATACTAGTAATCGAGTCAAAAAAGTCACAGAGGAATTAGCGAGCACGTACTGAATACTGTTTTTAATTCTCAAGCATAAAACATTAAATAAAAGCTGTAGAAATTGTAGCATTAAATAAAGTAAAAGACGAACATTCTTTTTTAGTTTTTCGAGTTACAATAGTCTGCAAGAAATTTTAGAATTCTCGAAATGAAAAAAGGACAACGAAGTATCATGGTCAATTAAGGAGATTAAAAAACGGTTTGTGTCGTTATGTTAAATATATCGCTGCAAACGGCGAGCGTCGTTTCTTTTTTGTTTTGCTTCTTTCTCTTTGTCTTCTCGCCAAGAATACCGACACATCCACCCGTTTGGCAAGGATCTCCAATGAATAACAACACCTCAACCAGTTTGGTGACCATGAATAACGTCACAAACCTGTTTGGTAAGGATCTTCAGTGTACAGCGACACATCGAACGGTTTAGCAAGGAACTTCTATGCGGTACGTACAGAAATTCTATAACTTTTATCGATCGTGGAGTCCATAACGCTAGAACCGTACCAGACTGACTCTGTGGAAAACGGTAACTGTCATTGGTGAGGACCCCGTTGCGTTTTATAAATAATAATAATAATAATAATAATAATAATAATAATAATAATAATAATAATAATAATAATAAAAGTAAAAATAAAAATAAAATTAAAATAAAAATAAAAATTTAAAAAATAATAAATAAAGATTTTACAAATATTTTCGATCTCCGCCTCCATTCGCAATCTTACTTTCACGACAAAATAAAATTGAAAAAAGAAAATTGCTTGGGAAAAATATAAGGAAAATGCAAGAAAATGCAGAATAAATTGCAAAAGAGAATTGTTCTGTTTGGCGAGCGTTCGGGTGGCTACGTACATCAAAATCAAGGAATCTCTGTAAGTACTGGAATTCTTTTTATGTCTCTTCTTCATAAGCATTAAATTAAATATAATCCTCTTAAATCACGTTTCAATCAATGAATAAAAGAAAAAAAACCCGCAATTGCGGAAATGGCAATGGAAGAAGACTTACTTTTTTTGTCGAATTAATGGCCGTTGAAAGGACAGACACGATTTTTGATATGTCTTTATTCTCAGAGACACATTTATAATAACTCTTCGATAAGTGATGAACACTGGAGTAATTGGTGGAACCTTCCAATTCCATCCGACTACGACTGCTTCTGGTGAACATATCACTCCGGGAACTTTCCGATGCAGTATTGCTCACAAAACTAGATTTTCTTTCCCGAAAATCGGTCGTCATGAGATCCTCTTTGAATTTATCCCCTCTTTGCCGCTGTTTGCTCCAAAGTGCCACGTGCTTGGAGACCCCAATGATCATGTGCACAGCCTTATTGATTGACTGCTGGACCTCATCCAGAGCTGGTTGCATAGTAATGTGCGGAATGGCCAAAATCGCATTGGCACGAAAAAATGGCCGACTTTCTCTCTTGGTCGACTCATATTTTTGCGTTTCTAAAAAGGAAATGAATACTTGAGAAAAAGGCTGCGAAAATAAAATGTCCACCATTTTCATTTTAATATATCTTAGCATGATCTGAGGAAAGTCCACGTATATTAAAAGAAATTCATTTAAATGTTATTATTTTACTTATGCGTTCTGTCTATCCAATATGTAAGAACTTTCATCTGAAATCGAATCCTCTTAGAAACTTATTATATCGTAAACATAGAAAACAATTACATTTCCTTTTCACCCTCGTAGTGGTTTTGGGGCGCACGTCTGTTAAGACCGTAAAATCGTAATAATCAATGATGACTGAATCCGATGCTCATGGTATAAAGCCAATGTGTGAATAGTATATAGCTACACTGGTGAGTCTTAACAAAATATGTATATATATACAGAGTGTCACAAAATAATGTGTATATCTTTTGAATCGTTATAACTCGTTCGATTTATTGATTTGTACTTACAAACATGATTGATAGAAAAAAATAGAAGAGTAGGAATACGCGTTTAAAGATACTGATAGCAAAATTAACAAAAATATGAACTTTTAATCAGTTTTAAGACTACAACGAAGGAAACGTAAAACAATTGTAGAAATAAAAATGAGTCACAGTTGAAGAAATTACCGCCGGGAATATATTGCAGTTTATTTCTTCACGATACTGAAACGTGCATTGAACAGAACGAGTTGAGGGTAAGTTTAGAGTTTATTTTATGAACACTGTTAAACTAGCCTGTACTTTGATCATCTTTGTTAATAGGGAGAGAGAGAGAGAGAGAGAGAGAGAGAGAGAGAGAGAGAGAGAGAGAGAGAGAGTGTGTGTGTGTGTCTTTATTATATTCAACTGTCAACAGAGTGATCGAGAGAGAGGGTTACAGAAGAAAGTGTGATAGAAACGGTATAAATTAAGAACGAGTTGGGGTGAAGTTTAGAGTTTATTTTATGAGCACTGTTAAACTAGTCTGTACTTTGATCATATTTGTTAATAGAGAGAGAGAGAGAGATAGAGAGAGAGAGAGGGAGAGAGAGAGAGAGAGGGGGGTCTTTATTATATTCAACTGTCAACAGAATAAACCGAACAAGGTAAAAGACGAAGTGATAGACTCGGAATTAACAAGAGATAAGTTATTTACGGCTAACTATTGCAATTAAAATTGATTTTTGCAAACAAAACCCAATCTCTAGATTGATGAATATTTTAACATGTATTTTGTGCGACTACAATATTAAGAAAACATGTAGTCTACGAAAAGGAAAAAGAAACAATTGCAGAGCATGAGAATAGCAATCGAAGCAAAATATCCTAAAGTACCGGAATTAATATATTATAACGTTTGTAGGCTCATTTGTTCGTTATGATATGTAAACTGTATTGAGCAGAACGGGTTGGGGTTAGGATTAGGGTTGATTTTATGAGCATTCTTAAATTACCCAAAGTAATGTTGTTAATAAACAAAGAGGGAAAAAGATTAGAAACAGTGTTTTTAGTGATAGATACAGTATTTAAAAGATAACTGATGTCAAGCAGAATAAAATGAAAGATGAAGAGGGTTAGAGACACACCCTCGGCAAGCGATGAGTTACTGGGTCAGATATTGAACATTTATGACTAATTATAAGAATTAAAATCTTAAACTGAGGCAACATCCTTTGAATTGTCATAACTCGTAAACGACCAAGTTCTCTCTGATTCTCTCTCCTCTGATCTTGAGCAAGTGGTACAATTGGGAAAAAGGTGGTTGGTTAATTTTAATGCATCTAAAACCAAGCTTTTATCTTTACATCATCAACGCTCTGATCCCCATCTGGCATTAATTGAAATGAATGGCTCTCGTTTTGGGGAGGCCTCATGTTTTGACAAGCTTCTGAGCTTGACCTTTACTCCTGATCTGAAATGGAACATATACATGAAATCCGTTGCCAAGGTCGCTGGAAAAATGGTCGGATCCTTCTATCGATCCAGTAGATATCTCACTGCTGATGCAATTCTCTATCTATACAAGAGCCAGGTATCTCCAGGGTGAAGTACTATTGCCACATCTGGGCAGGAGCTGCTAGAAAGGACTTGTCCTACCTTGATAGAGTTCAAAATAGACTTCGTAGCCTCGTAAGGGATGTCCTTTTCTCTTCCCTGCAACCTCTTTCTCACAGAAGAGATGTTGCGAGTTTGTCTCTGCTTTATCGTTATTTTCATGGCAAGTGCTCGACTGAGCTCCAATCTATGGTTCCCCCTCGCCAAGCTTTCACAAGAAACACTCGTCTAGCAGAAAACACTATCAATAACTCCCCCCCACTTTTTATCTGTGCCTAAACCTAAACGTAGATTCCATGAACAAAGCTTCTTTCTAAGAAGTGCACGCCTATGGAATTGTCTTCCGTTTTCCTGCTTTCCAGCTGACTACAATATGGTTCTCTTCAAGTCTAACGTAAACAAGTTTTTGATGAGCCGTTCCATATAAGTTAACAATACTACCGAATTTCCATGACTAACGATTACTTTATTGTCCAATTGTCTACTGTATACTCTTTAACCTTTATCCTTAAGTGGGGTCGTGGATATGACCTAAAACTATATCCAGTGGTGAGGCCCCAGCTTGCGGGCCTTCGGGAGTGTGGAGCCACCCTTTAATTGCCATTGCTCCCAGGTCCACTCTGGCCCGGAGTGGTAGTACCTGTTAGGGTCCCAACTATGGGTTGAATAGAATCCGACTTAAAAAAACAAATATACCCCATTAAAAATCGTTCCTCAAAATAACTAGATTCGGCATTAAATAACCTGAAAAAAGGTTGATATGCCGTAAAACAAAAACATCCAAACCAAACCTTAAGTGGCTTCCTCGTCTTGATAAGTGGTGATGCTCATGTAAAAAAAACTTGCAAACAAGGTCGATAGAAAAATAGAAGAGTGAGAATATATATTTAAAAAGACTGACAGCAAAATTAACAAAAACATTAATCAATTTTTAATCCATTTTAATGCTACAACGAAGGAAACTTGAAGCAATTGAAGAAAACTAAGATTTTTTTTATTAATTTTGCTGACAATATTTTTAAATGTGTTTTTTTTACTATTTTTCTATCAATCTTGTTTGCAAGTACAAACCAATAAATCGAACGAGTTATAACAACTGAAAGGATGTACACATTATTTTGTGACACCCCGTATATATACAAGTAAATACACAATGGTCTTTGAACTTATAAGAATGTATTTTTATGTAATTAAAATTTATTTAAAAACAAAGCATAAAATGAATAAACGTTCATTAAATCAGAACTATATAACTTATAATAATAGATTTTTACCTGTACCTCTTCATTCGTTTGTTATATTTTACAACTAAATATTAAATTACAGTAACCAGGAAAACATCGGGATATTATTATAGCTTTTTAGGTAACCATAATATATGTGTAGCATATAGCTTACCCATATAAAGCGACATCGAATTGCTGGACGATATTCTTTTGCGAATCGCTTCTAGGGTGTTCCGGGTGACTTTGAGGAGTGCATCGAGGTTACGATGATTGAAATGGTTCAGTAGTTCGATGGCTTCTTCTTCGATACGCTCTTTGGCTTCTTGTTTACGCCTGGCCACAATTTCGGCTCTGGTTGATGAGGGCCTAGATCTTGCCGAACCATGTCTGCTATCGATGTTTGAGAGACGAGAACCTGTTGCTGCCTGTGGATTGGCTTTTAAAGGAAATAAAATAGATTGTAATTTTAAAAAAAATGGCAATATTCTTAATCATTAATTGTCTTTATGTGAAGAACATTTTTCTGTATTATTGTTTGCATTTTTATTATTAGCAGGATTGTAAATAAAACCAAGCGAAGCGTTTTAAACGGTGCCATTTTTAGTAGAATTCACTGCTTTTCTGTGAAATGTCATTATGTAAAAAGCGTTTTGTTATGAATTTTGTTATGTAATGTATTTTTTTTTAATATGCACAACAGTATTGTCCTTTGGAGAGAAAGCAAATCTGTTTAACTAATGCAAGATAACGAAGTAAGAATATTACTTAGTATAATTTACAATAAACAAAATGTTTTGTCGTATTAGAAAGAAAATGATTTTCATATCGGAATGACTCTCCCGCAACGACAGGTAAATCGAAGTTTTCTATATATCCATAAAAGTGATAATGCGTGTGTGAGGACAACTCTCAACCTATATACTCAACGAATTTTGGATCTACAGACTTGAAATTTGGTATATAGGGTATTCAGACATGTGGAAAACTTTTAATCCGTTTTCATCCAGACAAAGAGGCTGATAAGGGGTGAAAATATAAAAATTAGTACTTGAAGGGATCATCGGTTTTTATCTGTTTGTCAACTGTTTCACGAATGCTCCTGCGTAAATCCTTCAAATTATTATTATTATTATTATTATTATTATTATTATTATTATCATTATTATGTTAAAAATAAGTAGGTTTGAAAACCATTTTTAAAGACTGTGTCAAACTGGACTAATGGTTATCGCAATTGACTCACTGTCTTTTGGTTTTGGTTTCGATATCAGCTCGAGTATCTTTTTTTACTTACAAGAAATGAACTGAAAAAAAACCCATAATACTCGCATGTACGTGTTTCAGTTTCTTTCCGTTTTTTATTTCGTTTTTAAAAGCAATTTAACGTTACGTTTAATACTTATGGTATTTCTATTTATACTAATTAAGAATTCTTCATTAATCAAAATATAATATACGCAATTTTAAACCGGGCAACGCCGAGCGGCCTGCTATTTAATAATAGAAATGTCTAACCGAATTTGATTTGTATTAAAATTTGTTGTATAAAAATTATGTAAAGAAAGTTACGAATAACGTGTCATGTGTCCTGATTCGACATTGACATTTAAGAGTAAATACTATATAATAATATAAATAAATAATATACTAATTGTTTGCACAAGCACACATATAATACAATATAATAATATAAATAAATAGACAATATAATAATATAAATAAATAAACAATATAATAATATAAATAAATAAACAATATAATAATATAAATAAATGGACAATATAATAATATAAATAAATAGACAATATAATAATTATAATAAGGCTGACTGGGAAGCCATCAGGGAACTAATTAGAGATGCTCCATGGAAAAATATTTTCTCTCTCCCTGCTGAACAGTGTGCAAACGAGACCACTGACTGGTTCAAAACTGCAATCGAAGCGCATGTTCCCATGCGGAAATTTTATAGTAAGCCCCACTCTCCCCAATGGTTTACGTCGACTTGTGCAACTGCCATTACTCAAAAGCAGCATGCATACCGTAGGTTTAACCGACATAAGTCCAGTTCAAACAGACTGAAGTATATAGAAGCTAGAAATAACGTTAAGAAAGAAATAGCAACAGCTAAGAGAGAATTTACGGAAACCACTAAAAAGCGCATCGAAGCACAAAAACTAGGAACTCGAGACTTCTGGAAAATCTACAACAGTGTAGTAAATAATGGGCAATCAACAATTCCCCCACTAACCAACAATCACGAGGTTGTCTCCTCAGCAACCGACAAGGCTAACATGCTTGCCAGTCGGTTTGCCTCAAACTCCACACTGGACCCTTCCAACCACCCCCTACCTGACTTTCCTATGCGGACAGACGCCACACTAGACGATCTGAAAACCACCCCTGCTCAGGTGCATGCTATCATAAAAAACCTTGACACCTCAAAAGCATGTGGACCCGATCTTATCCCAGCTGTGCTATTAAAAAAGTGCTCAGCCGAAGTAGCTCCAGTTCTCTCCAAACTCTACAACAAATGTCTTAATGAAGCTTGCTTTCCGGGCTGTTGGAAAACTGCTTCTGTTGTACCAGTATTCAAGAATTCTGGCGAAAGGACAGACCCATCAAATTATCGCCCCATTAGCCTCCTCCCACTTTTTGCCAAAATATTTGAGACCATAATTAACCATGCTCTAGTCCATCATCTTACAGATGCTAAACTACTGACTGACAAACAATATGGATTTAGACAAGCCCGTTCCACAGCAGACATCCTCACCGTGATCTCTGAACGTATATACCAATCACTGGACAAAGCGGGGGAAGGCAGAGCGGTAGCTCTAGATATATCTAAGGCTTTTGACAGGGTATGGCATGAGGGTCTCCTCAGTAAAATCAGATCATACGGTATCACTGGTAGAATACTAAACATAATTAAATCCTTCTTAGATAAGAGAAAAATCCAGGTAGTCCTCGACGGTCGCACATCTAAACAATATGATATAAATGCGGGAGTGCCCCAGGGTTCTATCCTTGGACCTCTATTGTTCCTGATATTCATAAATGACCTCCCCGACAACATTGCCTCTGAGATGGGTATATATGCTGATGACACTACACTCTATGGCAGACACGACAGGAAGACGAATGAACACATTTCTAAAGAAATGGCAGAAACACTAGAGGAAGACCTCCAATCTGTAGTGGAATGGGGACAAAAGTGGTTGGTCGCGTTCAATGCTGCCAAGACTAAACTAGTTTCATTCAATAATTACAAGAAACCCTCTCTACCACCAATAGCAATGGCCAACGACTCTTTATCTGAGAGTCCATCTTTCAAACTCCTTGGCCTAACGTTCACAGGAAACATGAGTTGGAACAATTACATTGAAGGCATTGCCAGGGCCGCTGCAAGAAAGGTAGGCTCTCTCTACCGTGCTAGAAAACTACTAACACCCGAAAGTATCCTGTACCTCTATAAGGCCACCATTCGCCAATGTATGAAGTATTGCTGCCACATCTGGGCTGGTGCATCTGCTACTAGTCTCTCGCTCCTTGACAAGGTTCAAAAGAGAGTCGCAAACCTGATAGGCCCTGAACTGGCATCTAAGCTTCAGCCTCTGTCCCATCGACGAAATGTTGCATCCCTCTGCCTTTTCTACAAGTATTTTAGTGGTGAATGCTCTGATGAACTGCAATCACTTGTGCCCCCACGACGCGAGCACCCTCGACAAACCCGACAGGCTACTAGATCCCACCCCCACACTGTAGAGGTCCCTAGATGTAAAAGATCTTTTTACTCCAATAGTTTCTTCCCCAGAACCGCAAGACTCTGGAATTCCATTCCAGGTCCCTGCTTCCCCAACAGTACTGACGTGCAGAAGTTCAAGTGTAACGTGAACCGACACCTTGCTGCCCAAATCCCTACATAGTACCCCAGTAGTTGTTGCCCCTGATAGTAGCCCCCTACACCAAAGTGGCAATTTGCCTTGTTTGGGGTGAAAATGTAATTAAAAAAAAAAAAATAATAATATAAATAAATAGACAAAATAATAATATAAATAAATGGACAATATAATGATATAAATAAATAGACAAAATAATAATATAAATAAATGGACAATATAATGATATAAATAAATAGACAATATAATAATATTAATAAATAATATACTAATCGTTTTCACAGCATATTTTCTTCGTAAAACAGTTATTTACTATTTATTAATGTCGAAATGTATTTGTATTACAATTTAATTCTGTTACTAACATTTCTGAAAGTAGACACAATTGTTTAAAATCTTTAATAGACATTAATTCCAAAAAAGAAAGACTTCCTCTTCCGAGCAAGATAAATTGTGTTTACACAAAAATGAAATAGAATTAACAGTTATTGTGCTTAATAACAAGCACCAACGTTCAACAAAAGAAAACGGATAGAAATAAATAACTATCAATCTATCAAATACGATCTATATATTATTATTATTATTATTATTATTATTATTATTATTATTATTTCCACGGCACAAACAACGTCGCAGCTTACAAGAGCTATGACAGCTAACGAACCGGAAGGCCCGAGTTTCGCCCTTAGTTGGGCTCATCAGTTAGACATATACGAAATCAAGATGTGAAGCCCCAGCCTATTGCATGCGAGGCGAGTACTCTGACATATAAGCAAACGTGCTACACCCAAAAAGTCAATTAACCAACACAGATCAGGCAAACCACAGTGAAATCCGACTATGGAATAAACCTACTCCGTATCAAACAGGGGATGTAGTCATCCAACCAAGCTAAAACCCAAACCGATGAATATATATATGTATATATATATATATATATATATATATATATATATATATATATATATATATATATATAGTAATTTATAAAATATATATGTGGCGATTAAGCTACACTGAATATTCTGCGTTTCGTATTGAGCACTTTTGAAGTAAATACTTAAAGTTTACGCATAAATCTATACTTTCGTATAGTAAATTTATGTGAATAAATGAAATATATATATATATATATATATATATATATATATATATATATATATATATATATATATTCCAACTCTACCGACTGGCGTTGATGTGATCCATTACGTGAAAATTTCTATGTTCTCTATTAATACATTTATTATGCTCTATTCTAAACTAAGATGGAAACAGATTTCTATAAAAACAAAAAAACAACGAAGTAAAACTTAAGAACAAAAAAAAAGAATAAAAGGCAAGTAATGAAACGATAACCCTTCCCGAATATAAATATGAATAATGGTTATTTCTCTGAGCTGATTTTTCTTTTAAGGTGGCTTTAAGAATGATTGCATATTAGATAACTGTAAGATCGGCTAAAGTATTTATTTCAAATAAATTGTAGCACAGCACGTCTATAGCTTAATAACATGGAACAACAATAACAAAAGAAATTGAAGAATTGCAATCAGTTTGATTTTTCAGCTTAAATTTTATTTCGTTCCAAATTTAAAAAGTCAACTAACATATGTTTTTAGAGTAAATACAGGGTGTCCATAAATCCGTGTGCATTACAAAATATAGCTTAATTTGCATTTGTAAGAAATAATTTCTATCGCAAATGCAAATAAAATTAGATATTTTTAAAAATTCACACTGGCTATATAGGCACGCTAAATATATATATATATATATATATATATATATATATATATATAATTATAAAGCTCAAATGATCTTGTAACGATGTATGTAACCCACTTTCCGGTTAACGACACCCAGTTGTGCATGCGCGCATGACCTGCGCACTGAAATATTAACGTTATTATTTCGAAATTATTATTTAACATGGGAAGAGTGGGGCTTAAATTAACTTAAACGTAATACAGAAATGAACGATGTAAAAAAAGCAGACCGTATTAACAATTGTTTATTTGGATAATTTAAACGCGAAAAAAAAAAGAAAAATTGGGGCGCTTTAATATAAACGTTATTATTTCGAAATTATTATTTAACATGGGAAGAGTGGGGTTTAAAATAACTTAAACGTAATACAGAAATGAACGATATAAAAAAAAGCAACAAAAAAAAATGCAGATATATCAAAATTTGAATTTAAATATAATAAGTATTATGGTATCTGTTCAGTGCACATTTACCTATAAGTATGGCCAACCACTTATAATTCAGTAACTGTAAGTTTTTTTTCAAAAATAATCAATTATAATAAACATAACGACTCTTAGAAATCAATCTATATTCTTATTTCATTTTTTTTTTTAATTTTTTTTTTATTCAATTTTCGCCCCAAACAAGGCACAGTGCCACTTTGAAGCAGGGGGCTACTATTAGGGACTTAATTAGCGGGGTCATTATGAGGGGAGAAGAGTAGAAAGATGTTTGTTAACATTACACTTGAACTTCTGCATATCATTGCAGTTGGGAAAGCAGAATCCCGGAAGGGAGTTCCAAAGACCCGCAGTTCTGGGGAAGAAACTATTGGAGTAAAAGGCTTTCTTGCATCTAGGAATCTCTACTGTAAAGGGATGAGACTTAGTAGCTTGTCGGGTTTGTCGGGGGTAGTTACGTCGGGGAGGTACAAGTGTTTGCAGTTCGTCAGAGCATTCACCATTAAAGTATTTGTAGAACAGGCAGAGGGATGCAACATCTCGTCGATGGGACAGAGGTTGAAGCCTAGATGACAGTTCAGGACCTATCAGGTTGGCGACTCTTTTTTGAACCCTGTCCAGGAGCGAGAGACAAGCAGCAGATGCACCAGCCCAGATGTGACTTGCCTTATTTTAATATACTTTCATAGAAATGTTTTTGTTATGTAAAATAAAACTATTTTCTTTACGTCACAAGTGTCACGCTCATGCATGAATTCCATAGCTAATATAACATACTGACTCAACGGGTCACGGGTGTCTAGTATATATATATATATATATATATATATATATATATATATATGAGAATGATGGAAATATATATATATATATATATATATATATATATATATATATATATATATAATAGGACAACAAGAGTATGAAATGAAGACACAAAACTATATATTGGTAGATATAGAATGGATCATTTATTGAATAATGGAATACAGGCAAAATTTGGGGGATAGAAGGGACTCTTTATGCCAGGGCATTTCGAAGCCTAATGCTTCTCATCAGAAGAGTAGAGAAGGTGCTAGGTAGCATGGGAAAGACGCGGCGTCTAGCGTAAGGTTCAATAAATGATCCATTCTATATCTACCAATATATAGTTTTGTGTCTTCATTTCATTCTCTTGTTGTCCTATTGTATAAGCTCCAATGATTATTGTTGAGCTTGGCATTATCCGGATAAGTCTCCTTTTGTGGAATTGATCTTTCTCTTTTCCTTTTACATTAAGTTATATATATATATATATATATATATATATATATATATATATATATATGAGCACGTTAAAACATAGCATAATAATGGACTGATAGCGACAAATTTAGAAGAGTAATCATTATGTTTTTCTTTTATGTTGTGAAACTGTTGCGTGTTTTTTATCTTATAGTATTCAAATAAGTTTCCGTATTCCCGAATCATCTGCTTAGCAAGTTCAGGCTTGTCGAATATATATATATATATATATATATATATATATATATGTGTGTGTGTGTGTGTGTGTGTGTGTGTGTGTGTGTGTGTGTGTGTGTGTGTGTGTGTATGAATAAAAACACATCTTATGTGTGTGTGTATGTGTCTGTATTAATTATTATATTGATTCACTTAGTCTTTTTATTTGCTCACTTAGTCCCTTCGTCTTCCTTGGTAACAAAAAGATTTATGCGAGTTTATTTCGAATCAGCTTTGTGGCTGATGTTTTTCTATTTAACAATCATACTATCCATATCCTCCAAATATTCAAAATTTTATTGAAATTGAAACAATTATAAAACTTGCAGCATTAAACTAGCAGAATGCTGCTAAGGAAACAGCTAAAAATAATGAGAAAGGCATTGTAGTTTACTTGAAGCATTGCGCGTTGTGTGAGAGGAGTTTTGTGTGAAAACGCGAGCTAATGAAGTAAAAGAATAATATTAAAGGAATTTATATCATTTTCAATTCCATGTTTATCGATATAATGCAGGTGTTATGGAATTCCCCAAATTATCTTAATAAATGTATTCATTAAAGGTGAAAAGAAAAAAGAATTGTGTACAACTATTTGGGCGGGACTTTTATGTTAGTAGCCGAAAGTCGGAACTATATACATGCGTGCATAAACAAACACACACACACATACACACACACACATAAGCATATATATATATATATATATATATATATATATATATATACTGTGTAAGCAAAATCAAGACAGCCAAAAAAGGTATTGATAGCAACAAAAGTGTATTTCATTTTACGTTACAATTGTTTCCATGTTCGATCGACAATTTCAAACATTATATCGTTTGAAAATTTTCAAAAACCAGCATTTCTTCAGACTTTATGAAGAAAAAAAACTCTTGAGAATAGAACATTGTTTAAAGAGAAAGAAAAAAAAAGGAAAATTCCCTTAACGTAAAAAGCAGCATGTGAGAAACATTTAGGATATATAAAAAAAATTTTAATGGCTTAGAGTTTTTATGGAAACTTCTGTTGACTTTGTTCTTAAATAAGGATACGAAAATAAGGTGATATATTAATATTTAAATGGGCTTTTCACGGAGGTTACCTCAAGGATAAATGTTTCTCACATGCTTCTTTTTCCGTTAAGGGAAATTTCCTTTTTTTTTCTTTCTTTTTCTTTCTCTTTAAACAATGATCTATTGTCAAGAGTGTTTTTTATTCATAAAGTCTGAAGAAATGCTGGTTTTTGAAAATTTTCAAACGATATAATGTTTAAAATTGTCGATCGGCCATGGAAACAATTGTAACGTAAAATGAAGTACACTTTTTGTTGATATCAACACCTTTTTTGAATGTCTTGATTTTGCTTACACAATATATAAATGCTCAATTATGAAATATGATAATTTTGCAGCTTACTTTTTAAGGCATCTCTTTTTGACTTAAAACTTATTGGTATATGAAAATTTACTGGATTACACGAACTCAGTATATTACATACAAATCTATATATAAACATATACATATATATATATATATATATATATATATATATAAAGAAAAGAAAAAAAATTAATGTATATATTTATAAATATTTTTAACCTGTATATATTTTTAATTTTAAATAAATAAGTATGTAAATATATAAAGTACTAATCATAGTAGGTTTATAAGTAGTCAAATGGATTAATCCTAATCTTATAAATACAAGACTGGTAAAATTAAAAAAAAATATCCATGTGATTTTGGCAACAGATGAATCTCACAGGTAATGAATTCATTTTTATAACATGAATAGGCTAGCCAAATTAATTAAGAAGAGGAAACTAGATTTAATATCTGTAACATTTTTTCTTCTTAAGATTAAGGGAGGTGGTGTTTGATCAACACTTCTGAGGAGTAATTATTTAATATAGTGTTTTGTTTTTAAATCCCCGAAACAGTGTTCCATGATAAACAACTGATGTTCCCTTAAATTACCATTAGTACTATAGTGAATTCGAGAGAGCAAGTTGATGCAGTGATTGCAGGTTATTAAATGACTTGCTGACTAAATAGTTGTCTAACGAATGATAAAAAATATAAAAATTAAAAATTTTTTTGTAAAGGTTAAAAAACCTCTTAGTGTAAGATATATATATATATATATATATATATGAAAAAATTATATATATATATATATATATATATATATATATATATATATATATATATATATATATATATATATATGGAAAAAATGATAAACATGTTCGGAAAAATAAAAACAAAAAACACAGCGAAAAGCGAAAAAATAAATGGCATAATAACCCTTTTATTAGGTTAAGTCCATATTGCGTTTCACTAAGTAGAAAGCATAGAACGAAAAGAAACGTTAAAATCCCATTCCAGTTTTTTAAGCAATTACAAAACGAAATAAAACGGAAATTATGTTTTATATTTTATTTTATAAAAAGGAAATGAAAAGAATTTGTTTTTTTGTGTAAAAATATTGGGAATAATGATAATCAGGCGTGGGATAAGAATTAGTGTTTGTGGGAATGTCGCTATCGGTTAAGTTCGTGGTGCGTTTCACCCAATAAGAAGCATAGAACGGAAAGACACGGTAAAATTCCATTCCAGGTTTTTAAGCAACTACGAAGTACAGAAAACCGAAACCGGCGTTCCTTCGTAACTGTCCCTTGTGAACGATTCCGCAACGGTGTAAATGGTGGCGGAGAAATAAGGAATTAATTAGAGAGAAAACATTTTACTACTTCCATTGATTTTAAACGATTTTGGCAGTGAACTCTCAGCATAAAAAATATAAGAATCTACGATTATCGTAGAAGTGGAGAGATAATATGTCTATAACACACCTAAGATATTGTGCTGCAGTTTGTGCAGATTACATTTGCATGAAATGTCTTGATTTTTAATCCTATTAAGGTCAAAATCATATGGGGGAAAAATTAGTTCATTTTATATATATAGGGATATATACATATATATATATATACATATATATATACTAATATACTAATATATATATATATATATATATATATATAACTACTTCATTTACTCACATAAAATTAATATACGAAAGTATAAATTTATACGTAAACTTTAAGTATTTACTTCAACAGTGCTCAATACGTGGTAGAGCTAGTTAGTAAGTTATAAAATATATAGGATTCTTAAGGCTTATGCGTGAAGAATCCTAGAGTGGATGAAACGCGGAATATTCAGTGTAGCTTAATCGCCATATATATTTTATAACTTACTATATATATATATATATATATATATATATACATATATATATATATATATATATATATATATATATATATATATATATATATAGGCAGCATTTTCTCTCTTATGCATGTTTCATTGAACAGCAGTGATAATTCCTCTTTGTTCTCTTGCGATCTGTTATTTCCATTTGGCGGGTCAATGCTCAAACGTTCTGTTCGGGTGCAACGTAACTACCCCCGACAAACCCGACAAGCTACTAAGTCTCATCCCTTTACAGTAGAGATCCCTAGGTGAAAGAAAGCCTTTTACTCCATTAGTTTCTTCCCCAGAACTGCAGGTCTTTGGAACTCCCTTTCGGGACTCTGCTTTCCCAACCGTATTGATATGCAGAAGTTCAAGTGTAATGTGAACAAATATCTTTCTACTCATCTCCCTTTATAATGCCCCTGCAAATTAAGTCCCTGATATTAGTCCCCTGCTTCAAAGTGGCACTGTGCCTTGTTTGGGGTGAAAATTGAATATAAAAAAATGACTCATGGAAGTCGAAAACGTTAGCGACTATAGCATTTTTTTACACTCGAACAAAAGATTCGAACATTAGCCAAAAGAAAAAAAAAACGGACCGCAAAAAACAATTATCCCTCTTGTTCTATGAAACATGCATAAATGTATATATATATATATATATATATATATATATATATATATATATATATATATTATGTAGCTGCGATTTCATATAACGTTTATATGAATTAAATATTATATACTATTAATTGATTGCCAAAGACGTAGTAGTGGTAGTTAATTATATCGTTTTGTTGTTATCTGTTAATTATATATGCGAAGTTATGAATATTGATTATCTTATTTAGAAAGGTCTTTGTATTGCGTGTAGTAGTACAGTGTGGATGGCCAATGTAGTTTTTATATGATCCTGATGATGATGATGATGATGATGATGATGATGATGATGATGATGATGATGTATAATCTTACCTGATCATGATGATAATAATATAGTATATCTTACCTTCATCGACTGTTTTCACTTCATCTGCCTGTGAGTTGCTCGTTTCCGTCTGATTAGCTTCGATGGGATTTTCGCACAAAATATTAATCAGCTCATTTACTGCGTCTTCTACATTGCGACTCTTTTGGTTTAATGAAACTATTCCCTTGGTACAAAGAGCCTACAAACAAAAAAAGACATCATTATATATATATATATATATATATATATATATATATATATATATATATATATATATATATACATTTTCACTCCAAACAAGGCACATTGCCACTTTCGTGTAGGGGGCTACTATCAGGGGAAGCAACTACTGGAGTGCTATGTAGGGATTTGGGCAGCAAGATGTCGGTTCACGTTGCACTTTAACTTCTGCGCGTCAGTACAGTTGGGGAAGCAGGGACCTGGAATGGAATTCCAAAGTCTAGCGGTTCTGGGGAAGAAACTACTGGAGTAGAAAGATCTTTTACATCTAGGCATCTCTACAGAGTGGGGGAGGATTTAGCAGCCTGTCGGGTTTGTCGAGGGTGTTCACGTCAGAGCATTCACCATTAAAATACTTGTAGAACAGGCAGAGGGATGCAACGTTTCGTCGATGGGACAGACGCTGAAGCTTAAATGCCAGTTTAAGGCCTATCAGATTTGCGATTCTCTTTTGAACCTTGTCAAGGAGCGAGAGACTAGTAGCCGATGCACCAGCCCAAATATGACATCAATACTCCATACATGGGCGAATGGTTGCCTTATAGAGATACAAGATATTTTCGGGTGTTAGTAGTTTTCTAGCACGGTAGAGAGAGCCCACCATCCTTGCAGTGGCCCTGGCGATGCCTTCAATGTAATTGTTCTAATTCATGTTTCCTGTGAACGTTAGGCCAAACAGTTTGAAAGATGTACTCTCAGATAAAGAGTCGTTGGCCATTGCTATGGGTGGTAGAGAAGGTTTCTTGTAATTATTGAATGAAACTAGTTTAGTCTTGGCACCATTGAACGTGACCATCCATTTTTGTCCCCATTCCACTACAGATTGGAGGTCATCCTCTAGTGTTTCTGCCATTTCTCTAGATATGTGTTCATTTGTTTTCTTGTCGTGCCTGTTATAGAGTGTGGTGTCATCAGCATATATACCCATCTCAGAGGCAATTTTGTTGGGGAGGTCATTTATAAATATCAGGAACAGTAGAGGTCCAAGGATGGACCCCAGGGGAACTCCCGCATTTATATCATATTGTTTGGATGTACGACCATCGAGGACAACCTGGATTTTTGTCTTATCTAAGAAGGATTTAATTATTATTAAGTATTCTACCAGTGATACCGTATGATCTAATTTTCCTTAGAGAGAGAGAGAGAGAGAGAGAGAGAGAGAGGGAGGGAGAGAGAGAGAGCGATAAAAAAAATCCAAGTTATTTGTTCATCAACGTTTGATCTTAATTGTAAGACTTCTTCTAGATGAATGAATTGAAGAAAATAAAATACCAGTACATTTGAAATGTATTTCTGGCAATGAAAAGTATGATTTTGTTCCATTTCTATCACTTTTACAATTTATTCCTTTAATTCCGTTGACATTGACAGTAACTGTTTAGTAGCACAAAATAATTATATCAATCAATAAATCTATTTTGCCCTTAACTACACAGAAGAAGTAACAACTATCAATCCACCAAAAGAAAATACAATGCATTTGGGAATAAATCAAAAATCCGAAAATTAGAAGAGAAGTTAAAATTACCTTATTTTTAACTTAAATTATGTCGTTTTGAACTTTTGGTATATACTTTTATCACATAGATCTGCTTCAGTTAAGGATTTGTGTATATAAAAAGAGAAATATAATTTTTAAAATCATATTTTCACACACACACACATACACACACACACACATATATATATATATATATATATATATATATATATATATATATATGAGCAAACAGTTAATAAAATATGTTAAAAAACACGTTGAAATGAGTTAAATAAACATATTTAATCTGAAAAGGAAACACTAGATAAATGGATAATCCTTAATTCGCGGAGTGTCGAAGAAATACTCTCCTTCTCATCAGAGGGTAGGAATTAGCAAAATGCGGGATCGGATTTTGCATGCAGAAGTATTTGAGGAAACAACAAGTAAGTAAAAGATCTTACTTGAAAGCAAAATAAGTAAAGCAGAGGGAATATGGTAAAGAAAAAGGTGATTACACATGAATGGATAGTCTGGTGGAAGATAAAAAAAATCCAGTGACAGTAAAATCCAAATGTAAAACTTCAAGAAAGTTAAAAAATTTCCATTTGTACAAGTAAAATCCAAAGTTAGTTATGTCTCGGAAGTAGAGTGAAAAGCACATCTTATTTTTTTTTATTAATATTATTTTTTTCCTTGTACACATGTTTGTGAATTATTCCATGGATTTCTGCCTTTGGGTTATTATGGATCATCTTCTTCCAATTACGGGATATCCATTTATCTAGTGTTTCCTTTTCAGATTAAATATGTTTTTAACTCATTTCCAAAGTGTTTTTTAACATATTTTATTAACTGTTCGCTCATATTATAAGCTCTATTTCCTATTTGGTTTTATCGAGCTTTTATATCTGGCTGAGATAATTTTATAAATATTAATTCTTTAATATTTATAATTTACTTTAATTTTACCATCTTGGATCATTTTTGTAAATTCAATTGTAATTTTCATTTTATATATATATATATATATATATATATATATATATATATATATATATATATATATATATATATATATATATATATATATATAAGAATGAATGAAAACTGTAAAGCAAAATTTACGAGTAAATATTTTTTTCGACTGAATACCTCTAATAAATAAAAAGTTATTTATTTGAGTTATTCTGTCGAAAACTAAATTTTTCATGTAAATTTTGCTTTACAGTTTTCATTTATGCTTCTGATATTAAGTTCTACTTTCTACTCTAATATTGAGCTTCTTTATTTGGTCTGGATAAATATTAACATTTATACTTATATTGGACTGAAGCTGACATTTTCTTTTGCCTAGTAAACTTCCATTAACTCCACGATTGTAATACATATAATACCTATATAAAAGAGAGAGGAGGGTTTAATGACTAATTTCAACCGTACTTAATAAATATTTACATAAAAATGGTAATCAAACAGATTAGGAACATCTAAACTATTTACACTTTCCCCTACTGTGGTAGTTACGATATTAGCCGAAGTGGGTAAATATCGTGTCAAAAATGGAAAATTCTACGTACGATTATATTAAGTAAGAAAACGAAAATTTCCGGTAGAAGTTAAAGCTATGCATACACAAAATTGTGTTGCAGAAAGAAGTATGACAGCGGATGAAGATTGGTTCTGTCCTTTCGGTGTTCAGTAAACGTTACCGTCATCAACACATGAGGTGGAAAGAGAAGATTTAGTTCATCTGTTACAAATAAGATATCCTACATCAATAGCAATTAAGTTAACTAGTATGAATTCTGAAAATTTTGTCACAGTGGGTACAGAATAATAACAACAGAATCACCCACTCCAGGGGTTGAATCAAAGATGGCTGCCATTTGAGGTTAAAATATGAAAGATCGAATCAGACAAAACAGAGTATGAGTCGAGATGGCGAATGACGTCACGTTTTTAAAGTTGTTGTGTTCGTGTGTGGATACTGTGCTAAGGAGACATCGAACAATTCGAGCCTGTAATATTTTGCGCAATTAATCAATAATGTAAGGAATTTTGATAGTCGCTAATTACCTCAATATTTTTGTCCTTATGCCACTTATAGATGTTAAGAAGTTAACTGAATACTAAATAATTAGTTAAGAGTAGTTACTTTCTCGCCTTCTCTCTTTTTTCCCCTGAGTCATACAAAAAAAGACATGAGAAAACTGTTAGAAATATACTTCTTTCTGCATGAAACGAAAATGGCGGAAGAAAATAAGCGACTATAACAGAAATAAAAATAAAAACATATAGTCAACCACATGCAGTACTGTTTCGCAGCTCATCAGTGCGGCTAGACAGGTAACTGCCTAAAGCCAGGATTGAAACCTGACCGCCCAAATGACAGTCAAGGCTTCTCACCATAAAGCTATACGACTGCTGCTGTGTGGGTGATGAATTTAACGATGCTTACTTTTGACATCGTCCATATATATATATATATATATATATATATATATATATATATATATATATATATATATATATATATATATATATATATATGAGCAAACAGTTGATAAAACGTTAAAAACACTTTGAAAAGGAGTTAAAAACATATTTAATCTGAAAAGGAATATATATTTACCCCATAAATATAAAGAATACGTATATATATATATATATATATATATATATATATATATATATATATATATATATATACGTATTCTTTATATTTATGGGGTAAAAAAAAATATATATATATATATATATACACGTATTCTTTATATTTATGGGGTGTATATATACATATATATATGCACACATATACACACACACACACACACACACACACACATATATATATATATATATATATATATATATATATATTTCATGATTTTCTTGGGGGTACAAAACAATTAAATATTAAGGCAATCATGAAAGGAAAAACGTATTCATTCGGAATTTATTTTATATAAAAAAAAATACCGATTATATTTGCGCTTGTTAGGGCAGAATGAATCCCAGCAGGTATACAGCCTAGTGAATGTTGGTTTACGATAAATTTAATTTGGATATTAACACATCGTGCCCTAATGATCTGCTCGCTAGAAAAATTGGATGAGGAATTAAATACAATTACAGATGCAATAATGGGTATCCTTTAGATGTAATTGAAACCACCATTAAAAGAAAAATAGCGAATTTTTTAAGAACAAAACCCAATATGCTGGTTAAATGTCTGGTTAATATTCGATTGCCGTGGTTGAGGAAAGTAAGTGAAAAATTCACCAAACAAATTAGTTCAACTGTTGAAGAATGTTATTTTGCTTCAAATTTTCGTGTTGTGTATAATACAAAACCATTAATGGCTTCCAATAAAAAAGATGTTCTACCCCCTCATCATATTAGTAATGTCATTTATTCATTTAAATGTGGTTGCGGTGCCAACTACGTAGGTCGAACGTCTTTAAAATTGGTAAGTCGCATACAACAAAATGTACGGAGCAAAATCAGGAATGGAACATTCCTACCTACCAATGCTGTAAACAACACATATGGATCCACTATAACGGAACACTTTATTAAATACCGAGATTGTGCAATGAACTGCAGCATCGACTCTTTCTCCGTATTGAGTCGAGCTCACTCTGTATATCATCTAAAAGTTTGGTCGACTGTTACGTTCGCCTTAGGAAACCTTCCCTTTGTTGGGTTTGAACGTGATCAGCCTCTAAAAATTCATCCCCATACGATTGCTCTTGCTCCCGTCTATTTTTTAGATTTTATTATTAAGGAAAACAAATTACTAAAAAAAAAAAAAATCCCTCGATTCCAACTTTGATGAGTGAGGGCGAAACATGTCAACTGACTCGTTTTGATTTTTTTTTTTATTCCCTACTTTTATTTTTTAGTCGCTATCCATTTTCCTTTTCTTCTCGGTCTTTTTTTTAATATAAAATGAATTCTGAAGGAACACGTCTTCCTTTCATGATTGCCTTAATATATATATATATATATATATATATATATATATATATATATATATACCCTATAAATATAAAAAATATAACACAGCTATATGTATTTCCTGTAAATCATAATTTAAAATTAACCAACATTGCTGCTACTGAAAGACGTCACTATCTATTGGGCTAACTACATTGGTCTCATCGAGAAAATCAATTAGTTTCCTTCAACGAAAAAATTACAATTTTGTGATGCTAGAAGAAAAGATAACGAACAATTTTTTGATGATAGAAAAATCGTCCGCAGAATTACATTTCTAAACAGAGAAATTCATCTTCATTTTGAAGCTGCTTACTTGTGTCTTTTCCAAAAAGTACTTCACTGTCCAAGGTTCGTTGTCTGGCAATTCACACAAACAGACTGTGCTCATTTCGTGCAAGATGGCATCAACTCGGAATTCACACAAATCATTGATTCGATCGAAAAGAAGGGAAAGTTGATTCAGAGCTTTGTGGACGTTATTGATATAATCCAAAATGTTTATTGCTGTCCACGTCAACGTGGTTAATCCTGGTTCGATGGCCGCATCTACAACGGCAGTGTGTGGTCCGAGAAGAGGTCCGAAGGCTGATGGGAATTTACTGCGGACCCTTTGATTCTCTTGAAGCATTAACTGTAAAATGGAACAGACAAATAAGTGCAAACATGGAGTAATAATAAAATTATATATTTTATTGGGAATTTTATCAAATGAGCCAGGGTAGCGAAATAAATGTAAGATTGAGGGTGCGTGAGATTAGATGTCTGTGTTGATAGGGTTGGGTTGCGTTGGGTTGGTTGATTTTCTTTACCCAATACAAGGCGTAGTAACACTTGGAACGCAGCAGGATATTATTTAGGATCGTGTCTAACAGGAGACTATGGGGAGTTGAGCAGCGAGATGGTTATTCACATTACATTTAAACTTCAGCAAATTAGTAAAATCAGAGACACAGGAAACAAAGAGGGAATTCCAACGCCTAGAAGTCTGAGAGAAGAAATTATTAGATAGAAGCGATGATGATGATGATGATGATGATGATGATGATGATGATGATGATGCAAAGAAAGATTGATTGATCTGGATGATGTCATTTTATAGATATTCTTGGCTTAAATGATGGCTAACATATCCAAAGAAAAGTTGACAAATTGAAGAAAAAAGTAAAGAAAAACAGACGGGAAGACAAAAAAGAAAAAAAAAGAAAAAAAAGATAAACTTTGGCAAAGAAATAAAAACGAAAGAATGAAAACTAAATTACGATGTCATCATTTCTCCTAACGGGGATATGCATGCGACTGAGGATTTCTTGTGAATTTGATATTCCCTAGATAATTTCTTTCGAGGGATATCAATTTATCTCCTCTAGAGTGAACCCCGCTGGATGAGACCGAAAGACAGAAAAATCAAAAAAAAAATCGGAGATATTTTTTACTATCATCTTTAATTAAACGTTAAACGAAAGAAAGAAAAGGGAGACAGAAAGAAGCAAAGATGAAAACAAGGAAAGAAAAGGGAATAGTGATAATAAATGTGCTGATCTCTTAATTATTCTTACGTTGAAACAAGACAAAGGTAAAAATACTAAAAATCATTAAAAAAAATTATTCATGTTCATAAGTAATATTCAACAGTTTTGACAATTTTGCAGAAAGACGATCTCATCGATATATGTAAAGAAACATTGGACATAACCAATACAACATATCAAACAACTGTGTTGTATCTGAAAGTTAACAAAACTAATATGATTGTGAGATGATCGCATGTTCAAAAACTTATCTGGACAAAATAAGAAGGGTGTACGAACGATTGTTTTCGCTTCCATGACTAAACCAAATGTAAACATGCGCTGCGCAACATGTTTTGTTTGAATGACAGACGTTGAAGAGGAAGTACTTGCTAAGGAAAGAGGGGGAAACTGAAAACTGAAAATATCTCTAACCAGAATCCGACCACCCAAGGCATATTTTCTTTAATTAAAAAATAAGTATCTAATTTAATGAAGAAAGTCACACTGAGAGAAAAATTGCCACGGGTTATGTAAAGATAAGCTCCCAGGAATGGAGACCGTCTAGATGTTATCTTCCGGTCGATATCATGAGAGATCGATCTAAGATTTGTGCACGTTGCGCTTTCAGCGGCCAGTCTCAAAATCAGGAACGAGTGAGTGTGTTCTGAATCACGCTTCCTAACTACTTGTCTAATGGTTGGTTCTCCACATAATCTGACAATCTACACATCCATAAAACCTACCTCAATATAAATAAGCGGTGGATTGAAAAAAGAGAAGACCCAGTGCTGACGAAATAGTATAAATGTAAACGAAATAAATAAAACGTGGACAACAGAAAACTATATATTATAAAATAACGAAAAAGAAAAGAATGAAGAATATATTATTAAGTGCGGATTAAAATGAAAAAAAAAGCTAAGCACAAGACAAGAGATACCTTGAGCTGAAATAAAGTAAATAGATAAATATTACAAAGGTAACACTCGACTCGTTGCAACCACTATCAACAATTTCTCCCACTCTCTATTACTGCTTAAATCTAAACATAGCTTCCATAAAATTTTATGATTGATATTTATGATTGAATTTTATGATTGATATTTATGATTGAACTAAAGGTGACTCATATTTCAATATGCAAAATTATTTATGTAATCAGCAACCTTTGATAAACTTAAAAAGAAAGCTAAATCAGGAAGTAAATCCTATGGTCGGTTAAATTGAGAAAAAAGCAAGAAATAAACTAAAATTCAGAGTCGATAAAAAAGTAAAATTGGCAATTTTAAAACCGAAACGAAACGGAAATTAAACGTTGACTAAGAAAAAGAACGCAATATTGAAATAAATTAGTAAACTCGTTTGTCTTCATTGAATCAGTTAGGTCACTTCCAATCAATAACAAAAAAAAAACATGTATTTTAATATATTTACCTCCAAAGAGTTGCAATAATTTTTGTACTCTTCTTGTCTGGCACGGAGAGAACAAGCGAACGGGGGTATTTCCAGACCGAGGCGCGCCATACATTCAACCTCACGAATCATCACCATCACCTGAATATCAAAGTTGACAAACAGCTCATTCGTTTCCGGATGCCGCGCGAGAAGAGACGTCTGCAGGCCTGTCTTCACCTCTTCTACCTAAAATTTAAAAAAAAAAAAAAAAAAAAAACGTGATCAGATTTAACACGAAAAACTTACAATATACACACGTGTGATTTGAAATGGAAAATAGGAAGTCCTAAAACTCAACGTTTCGTTAAAATATTGCATGGGTTTCTTTCAATAGAGAAAAGTGAAAACATTTTTTCTGCTTTTTTCTCTTAAAATCGGCTTTGAAACCTAATAGATGATGTTCTTTTCTTTCTGCAACCTCTTTTTCACAGGAGAGGTTGCTAGTAAATCACTAATCTATTATTATTTTCGTGGCAAGTGGCCATCTGAGCTTCAATATTTGAACCTCCACCTGCAAAACTTTCACAAGCACTTGTCTAGCTACAACAACTGCCAATTCTCTTGTTGACGACATTGGTTCAGACTGTACGCACTCCGTTTTTTGTTGAGTAATTTGCTTATCGCCAGGCAGAAGAGTAAAGAAGATAGGCTATCCCCGTGGAGGGGTCCTCGTTTGATTTCAATGCTAGGGATTTTTTCAGTTCTATTAGTGTGGTTTAATGTCATGGTAGTTTGCCACAGTTTTATATGTACGGCCATGGTTTCTTTGATTGCTGGGTGGATTTTATATAAATGTAGGCATCGCAGTAGCCACGTGTGGGGAACACTATAATATGCCTTTTGGTAATCAATCCACGCCATATTTAGTGTTTTGTCTCTTCTTACAATTTTCAAGGATGGCTTTATTGATAAATAACTGGTCACCGGTACCTAAACACTTCCTCCTGCACCTTGCTTGTTCTTTTTCCAAGTATGCTGTAGAGGAGAGATGTTAATAGATGCTGTCTTCAACCAGACTAGTTAAGAGCTTGTAGATAGTAATAAAACAGCAGATGTGTTCTCTCCGAGTAGCAATTAAAATGTTATTTAAAACTGAAACGTCACAGACCAATGTACTGACGTACAGACACTTATACAAATACATGGACGCACGTAAAATACTAATAGACCAGACAAACCTGTCGAAGCCAAAAGCGATGATAAAGAATCTCGAATTCCAGCAATATTTTAGCCATGCGATTGTAGTTCTTTATGATACGCCTGGCGTCACCGCACTGCAATATAACTGTGTTTCTTTGAAAATCTTCCATTGGTTCTTGGATGCGCCGAAACAGCTGGCGAGCCCATGCTATTTTCCCTGCAAAATAGGTAAAGTTGAAACTGAGAGATGACCCAAAGATTCGATTGGTCTTCAAAAATTATTACCAAGTTTAAATTTTCTTTCTTGTAAATTAGTAAACAGATCAAAACTATGTGATTTTATTAATGAAAACCAACGTCTAGTTACATCATATCCTTATATTTCAACGTCTAGTTACAGCATATCCTTATATTTCAACGTCTAGTTACAGCATATCCTTATATTTCAACGTCTAGTTACAGCATATCCTTATATTTCAGCTCTCCTTAACACTATTCCAGTTTGACAATATCACATCAGTATTAGCAGCTGACTATTTAACGACACCTAGTTAATGATGGTTATCTGTCTTAAAGAATGACTCCTGAAGATGGTGGCTTTAAAACTATGGTTGGCACGCATGAAATTGACAATAGGTGGATTGTACTTTACTCTCCCTTACTTTCAAGGAAATGCAATGCTCACATTAATGCTGAATTTTGCAACTCTGTGAAATCTATCAAAAATGTTTGTAAATACATAACTAAGGAATCTGATGCAGCCATGTTTTTCTTACAAAAAATGTTACTGATGAAGTTACTCGATATGAACTTGATAGATATATCGACACTAATAAAGCATTTTGGCGTATTTTGGGTTTTTATATTCATGAAAGGCATCCTCCAATCCAACAACTTGCAGTTCATCTTAAAAAGTGTAAGAGGGTTTGTTTGACAAACAAAAATGCCGGCCAATTTGCCCTAAACCTAAAGAATAAAACTCTAATTATATATATTTTTTTTTCATTACATTTCCACCCAAAACTAGGCACATTGCCACTTTGGTGTAGGGGGCTACTATCAGGGGCAGCAACTACTGGGGCACTATGTAGGGATTTGGGCAGCAAGATGTCGATTCACATTGCACTTGAACTTCTGCATGTCAGTACAGTCAGGGAAGCAGGAACATGGAATGGAATTCCAGAGTCTAGCGGTTCTGGGGAAGAAACTACTGGAGTAGAAAGATCTTTTACATCTAGGGATCTCTACAGTGTGGGGGTGGGATTTAGCTGCCTGTCGGGTTTGTCGAGGGTGTCTACGCCGTGGGGGCACAAGTGTCTGCAGTTCGTCAGAGTATTCACCATTAAAATACTTGCAGAACAAGCAGAGGGATGCAACGTTTCGTCGATGGGACAGAGGCTGAAGCTTAGATGCCAGTTCAGGGCCTATCAGATTGGCGACTCTTTTTTTAACCTTGTCCAGGAGCGAGAGACTAGTAGCAGATGCACCAGCCCAAAGGTGACAACAATACTCCATACATGGGCGAATGGTGGCCTTATAGAGGTACAGGATACTTTCAGGTGTCAGTAGTTTTCTAGCACGGTAGAGAGAGCCTACCTTTTTCGCAACGGCCCTGGCAATGTTTTAAATATAATTGTTCCAGCTCATGTTTCCTGTGAACGTTAGGCCAAGGAGTTTGAAAGATGTACTCTCAGACAGGGAGTCACTGGCCATTGCTATTGGTGGCAGAGAAGGTTTCTTGTAATTATTGAAGGAAACCAGTTTAGTCTTGGCAGCAGTGAATGTGACCATCCATTTATGTCCCCATTCCACTACAGATTGGAGGTCATTTCTTTAGATATGTGTTTATTTGTTTTCCTGTCATGCCTGTTATAGAGTGTAGTGCCATCAGCATATATACCCATCTCAGAGGCAGTTTTGTCGGGGAGGTCATTAATAAATATCAGGAACAATAGAGGTCCAAGAATAGACCCCCGAGGTACCCCCGCATTTATATCACACTGTTTAGATGTACGACCGTCGAGGACAACCTGGATTTTTCTCTTATCTAAGAAGGATTTAATTATGTTAAGTATTCTACCAGTGATACCGTATGATTTACTTTTCCTGAGGAGACCCTCATGACACACCCTGTCAAAAGCTTTAGATATATCTAGAGCTACCGCTCTTCCCTCCCCCGCTTTGTCCAGTGAATGGTATATACGTTCATAGATTACAGTGAGGATGTCAGCTGTGGAACGGGCTTGTCTAAATCCATATTGTTGGTCAGTCAGAAGTTTAGTATCTGTAAGGTGCCGGACTAGAGCATGGTTAATTATGGTCTCAAATATTTTGGCGAAAAGTAGGAGGAGACTAATGGGGCGATAATTTGATAGGTCAGTTCTTTCGCCAGAATTCTTGAATATTGGTACCACAGAAGCAGTTTTTCAACAGCCCGGAAAGCATGATTCATTAAGGCATTTGTTGTAGAGTTTGGAGAGAACTGGAGCTACTTCGGCTGAGCACTTTTTTAATAGCACAGCTGGGATGAGATCAGGTCCACATGCTTTTGAAGTGTCAAGATTTTTTATGAGCAGGGGTGATTTTTAGATCGTCTAGCGTGTCGTCTGTCCGCAAAGGAAAGTCAGGCAGTGGGTGGTTGGAAGGGTCCAGTGTGGAGTTCAAGCAATCCGGCTGGCAAGCATATTAGCCTTGTCGGTTGCTGAGCAAACAACCTATATATATATATATATATATATATATATATATATATATATATAGTTGTATATATATACAACTATAAATATATATATACAACTATAAATAAATATATACAACTATATATATATACAACTATATATATAACTATATATATATACAACTATATATATATACAATTATATATATATATATATATATATATATATATATATATATATACAACTATATACATATAACACTATATATATATATATATATATATATATATATATATATATATATATATTAGTGTTGGGATGATTAATTGGAATCAGGAATCGGAAAAATTAGAGCTTTTTGGGGGGTATCGGAATCTGAAACATTTGAGCCTATTTTCCGATACCAAAACCGATTCCTTAGATTATCTTTTTTATTTGGTTTTGGTTTAAGAAAAATCTTCCACTGTAAGTAATAATACAAAAATAAATACGCATTGGTGAAAACTTCCGGTAAGACTAAAATCTCTGAGTCACACCTCACAAGTGTGTTTTTACGTTTGAGATTTAAGATGTGTGTGTGTGTGTGTGTGTGTTTTGTGGAAATTGGGACAAGATCACAATTTTATAGTTAATTATTTAGAAATTTCTAAAGAATCAGAATCGGTAATTGTATCGGAATCGGGAAAAATACTTGAATCGTCCCATCACTAATATATATATATATATATATATATATATATATATATATATATATATATATATATATATATGTGTGATGATCCGTACAATAATATTAAGGCTAGCGTAAATTCTTGCAAGAAACTAATGCAATGATTGCGAGTCATTAATTGATTTGACAAAGTTTTTTTTTTCATACAGTTTAAAAGAGTGAAAAAACTTTCAAGACCATAACAATGTTTAATTACTGTAATTTCGCATTCTAATCTTTGCAGCAGCCGAACAGCGTAACGGTTAGCAGCTCTGACTGTCGAGTTTTAATCCCAGCTTGAAGTAGTTGCTAGTCTAGCTGCACTGAAGAGCTGCTTAACAGTCTATCTCTCTCTTTCTCTTTATTTGCTTATCTATGCATCTGTTTATCGAACACACATGTCTATTACTTATATTTGTGTAACAGAGCGCATATGAGCACGTGTGAAAATATTAGCAGCCAAAGGATAGATGGCAAGCGATTGTATTAGCAGCAGGAGCAGCGTTTGAACGCATATGCAAATTGGCAAATGTGTTCGGATGGCGTCTGTAGAAAAAGAAAAACAGGACACCACGTGGTCGGAGAAAAAAGTCGGCCTCGAAGGAGATGGACGGGTAAAATGAATGGATAAGACAGAGTGCGATCAAAAAAGATGGACGTATAAGAAATGGCTGTCGAACCCTTGAGACAAAGTTGGAAATTAAAGTGTGAAAAAAAACATACGACGTTAACCATTGGGCCACCACGACATACTAACAGAAATACGTTTGAATTTATTTAATTACTTAGAATTTGCAGGTACACATTTTAATGTCTTAATGAGGTCAACTTTGATTGCGGGGTTTTTATTTTTATTTTCCCAAGATGTTTGTCTGATATAAGGAAAATATTTCCACATTGATCAAAGCTGATTGCTTTCGGACAATATTCGGCTATGGCGACCGGAAAAATACCGCCAGAATTAGTGTCGCTTTTATTATAGGAGAAAGCCTAATCCACATGCGGCGAGTGAAAACTGTTGAATATTTATCTTCCAGAAGTAGAGCAAATTAAATAGAGATCCGTTGTTAACTCGGAGATATTATGATTTATATGTGATATAAAAAGTTTTAAGAAGTTGTGAGCCGACCGAGCGCTTCTCTGAAAAAAGCCTTTCTTGGACATACACACAAAGCGAGCATACATACACACATTTTCGCTTATATATATATATATATATATATATATATATATATATATATATATATAATGAGCGATATTTCTGACAAAACGGGAAGCTTTTCTGTTTTCAGGTCGGAATTTATCCATCTAACACATATCATTGGCAATTGTGAACTTTACGTTAAATTCTTTTATTATATACGTAGATTATCATTATATACGTAGATTATCTTTATATACGTAGATTACAAAACAACGTTGTAATATGGGTTAAATAGTAATCAAAGCAAGTTATTCTTATTTCGGTTTATTTTTATTGTTAAATTTTAAAGAAAACAAGAGAACGAATTGAGTAATTTCATTGCGAATTATTATTTTTCAACATTGAATTCTACGTTTTGATCTAAAAAAAAATGTGTTTTGTTATTCTATCACCTAAAAAGCGTTCATCTACTATAAAGTATATAAACAAAAAGAAACCGCTAGTAAAGGATAAAACAAAGATGGCGTATATACAGGGTCCGCCAATGAATCTGGAAGATTTGAAAAATTAATTAGTTATTGAAAAAATACAATTTAGCAGCTTTATTATGCATAAATGGAATCTGCATTCTTTACCATTTTTTTTTAAATGAAGAAGTATTACTATTTAAAAAAGATACTCCTTTCAAATGGGTACCATTAGTGGCACGGCATTCTTGGATTCAGATGTAAAAGTTCTCCATGACTTCTTGAAGCATATTTATCGGCATTGCCTCAATCTCCTTTGCAATACGTTCTTTGAGAACCGGAACTGTTCTGTTGATAACTTTCAAACACTGTCGTTTTAAGATGACGCCTTAAAAATAGTCACAAGCACTCAAATTGGGTAAACGAGAGGACCAAGAGATATTTCCGCTGCGAGAAATGACACGACCTGGAAATAAATCATTAAGGGCATCGATGGAAATTCTTGCTGTGTGACTTGCAGCTCCATCTTGTTGGAAAAGTGTTTTCTCATCCACTACAAAACGGACAAGTTGAAAAGTGAAAAAGTTATTTATCATCTCAACATAATGCTAAGAATTCACACTGACTGCATTACCTCATTTCCATTAAAAAATGCACTGATAACAACTCTTGTGGTCATAGCGTATAACACCATGAAGCAAATGCGGATTTTCCTCGGCCCAATACTTAATACTCACTCGTTCACTGCTCCATAACTGACGTCTAAAGGTAAGGCTTACCCTCACCCCCAAAATTCTACCCCACCCATAGCTTGTTCATTAAATAAACTGGTAAAGAATGTAGATTCTTTATGCATAATAAAGTTGTTAAAATGTATTTTTTTCAATAACTAATTAATTTTTCAAATCTTCCCGATTCATTGGCGAAGCCTTTAATAGTTGCTTACCTG
Organism: Euprymna scolopes; assembly: GCF_053919585.1. Lineage (NCBI taxonomy): Eukaryota > Metazoa > Mollusca > Cephalopoda > Sepiida > Sepiolidae > Euprymna > Euprymna scolopes. The sequence continues at coordinate 7,925,369 of NC_136487.1, read as the reverse complement.
CGATCGGAGGTTGATCTCTAGCAATTGGTGGATCATTTTTATACTTCTGATAGAGGCGAGACACGATTTCAATATCCTTGGCGTAATGCATTAATATCCGATGATACTGCTCACTTGGGTCCAGATTGGATAAGTTCAGACATTCAAATTTGTGTAGAATATTCAAGGCTCTTTGCGTGTTGGTGATGCGATCAAATTTTTGCTCCATGAAACGTACGATTGATACCTTTGTATATAACAGATTAGAAAATTTAAAAAAACACATAAAATACAGCTGAAAACTAATGGATTGGTGGTAACTTAATCGTTACTCATTTAGATTACTGACTACGGTAGTTATCTTAACTCTGGTATGAACTATCGAATTACTATTACTGGTGAGTAAATATTTTCTCCTGAGTAACAGCCGCGTTTTATACACTGAAAACCTAATCGTTACTGATAGAGTGGGTGGAAAAGAGAAACAAAGGAAAGCAAGGAAAAACGGAAAGAGAAGGAGCTTCATCGGTGACAATATATGAGACAGACCAAAATATATAGACATGGCCACAGAAAGGACACTTGAACAGATAAACGGAATCACTACTTACAACCGCACAAAACAATGCGACCAGAAGGAAGAAAATGTATGCTAATATAGACAAGACATAGTAAAAGAATAAATGTATAGTGTTGATAAAGAGACGGTAAATTAAATAATAAATGAATTCAGCAAACTTGAACATGTATAAATAATTAAAATAAACATAAATTGATGAAGAATGTATAAATAATTAAAATAAATATAACTTGATGAAGAATGTATAAATAATTAAGATAAATATAACTTGATGAAGAATGTAGTCCATTTGAACTGGAGAAAAGACTGCAACATGCAGACGAATGATTAAGTCACAAACCGAAGCCAATCTTAGAAAGTGAAGGGAATATAATTTTCAGAGATATGGAACTACAACAAAAAAGGATGGAACTGATAATTGTCAACAAGAGAGGAAAAACTGGCAAGTCGTATATTTCGCTCTCTCAGCCGATCAGAGGCTGAAGATCAACGAGAAAATTAAATAAATGCATGGAACTTTGCAGAGAAGTGAAGACAATACGGAACCTAGAAGAATTACTTTAATGACAATAATTACATCAGCACTGTGAAAGTTCTAAAAAAAACTGAAGAATGATTTGGATGAATTAAAATATGAGGCAGGTGCCATGCAAAGCAATTGTGAAATCGATTAAAATTTTAAGAAAAATCATCAACGAATTAAAAAGATAATAAAATTGCAATAAATTCATCATCATCATCTGCAATATGTACAGATGTGTGTGTTCCTTGTTCTGCAATATTTTCAAATGCTCATTTACTTGACTCGATGCAAATGTTAGACATAAGGGCTAGGGTCTTAATGTGAGGAAATCTAGCGTCTCAAAAAGAGGCATTTCAGATTGGATCAAAATAAAAAGTGCTTCAGTTTAAAATTTATCTTTCTAGATTGACGACAGAACAAAAACACAGTGGGCTCAGAGTTGGAAACAGGCAAATAATTTTGGTCTTCACCCTTGTTAACTTTGTTCATAAATGGAACCTCTTAAAATTTCTGGAAAAAAAAAACAACAAAAATCAAATTAAGTCTCTAACATTTCTAAAAGTGTTTTTATGATTAATCTGAAGTTGTGAAAGTATCATTTGAACCCATTATCCCAAGCTCCTAAAATAACCTTTACAGTTTGATGGATCACTTAACGTAAATAAAATGATGTACAGAACGGGCAGAGTTACAACTATTTGACTTATTTGTTTAATTAAATGGCTTCATAGTTAAAAAAAAAAATAATGAAATTTTGAAATTTGATCTTAAAACAAATAAAATTTTCCCACCATTTTGTTTCGCTTTTTCGTGAATCCACATCTCGTTTGAAACAGTCCAAACACATTTTTAGTGCATCTTAGCGCTTTCACTTTCATATGGAAGACACAAATTTTCCATAGCTGCATAGTTTGAGCTAAACCGAACAAATTGAAACATTCTCTTGTTACCAACATAACTAATGCATCACGTAAAACTAGAATTGCTGGGCACTAATATCCCATTTTAATTATTTCTAATGACATTGCTAATGCAAACATTTCAGTAATTATAGGAGAAACTGGACTCATGAAAAAGAATTTAAAAACTATTTGGCAAATACACCAGATAGACCAAGTGCAATAAAGATTCAAACAATTTAATTTATGGGGACGGTTACAATCTTAAAAAGATCTCTAAATGGGAATATATGAGATAACGAAGAAACGTTTTGAAATCCGGTAGGATGCGTCATCCCCAGCTTGAATGAACTGATGAGAAAATAAAAAAAATCATGGACGTAGCAATATTTGAAGGATTTTTAAATAATATTGCTGAAAAAAATAGTGGCAAAAATGGCTTAAAATTATCATAAAATTTCTTATATCGATTACAGCTTAAGAGAGTAATGGAAATTGAAACTAACTAATACAACTAATCCAAATAAGCCAACTAATCATAATAATACAAATAATCAAAATAACCAAAATAATCAAAATAATCCAAATAATCCAAATTTTCAAAATAATCCAAATAATTTAAGTAATCCAAATTATTAAAATAATTCAAAGGATTCAACTAATCCAAACAATACAAATAATTTAAATAATCCAAATATTCAGAACAATTCAGATCATCCAACTAATTCAAATAATTGAACTAATCCAAATTATCCAAATAATCCAAATAACATAACTAATCCAACTAATTCATCTAATTCAAATAATCCAATAATCCAAGTTAACAAAATAATCTAAATAATTCAAAACATTAATAATATTATTATTAATAATAATGATAATAATAATAATGATAATAATAATAATAATAATAATAATGATAATAATAATAATGATAATGATGACAATAATAATAATAATAATAATAATAATAATAATAATAATAATAATAATAATAATAATAATAATAATAATAATTTAGATGTCATACAACAAGGCGAACCTGTGCGTAGCAACTCCCCTAATTCAATGGAGGCCTTCGTGTCCATCCTCTCTGGTAAGTAATGGAACATTTCGTTTTTCTGTGAGCTTACATTTTGGACTGCATGCAGGTAGAAATGTTCCTTATATATTTTAATGTACTCCCCCAGATTTGTAGAATAACTTTAGAATATTCATTTTTAAACTAAATCAACATAAAAATCGCAAAACTATTTAAAGATGTAGGTAACGCGAAAATTGAACGTAGCGTATTCTATGACTGTATCTCTCCTTGGAGAAGATAAGCTTCAAAGACGGAACTTAAATCCAGGTCTGAAATGTAAAATTTACATTAAATCGATTCGTAAAACTGGAAAAAATTATTGGATCATTCTATCGCTCCAGAAAATTCGAGATATAATCATTTATGTGTACAAGACACAAATACGTCATTATCTATATCTATTTCTTTACAATTATATAAAATTTGTCTGTATATGTGCGTGAAATGGTTTCCTATTGACTCGGAAATCCGATTAAAGTAGGAAGTTAACACTTTTATACAACCTAACATCACAAGTGCATTTGAGAAGTTTTACAACGCCGAGTACCCTCACCTACGCTACTACCATATTTTTACCCCTCTCTCCACCCGGTCTCCCTACTGTTGTTTTGATCCCCCTGCTACTTCCACTTTTTTAACACCTCTCTCCACCCGGACTTCCTACTCTTATTTTACACCCTCCAAACACCTCTCCCCACCCGGGCAACGCCGGGTACCCCCGCTTATATTAAATAAAATTAATTCTTATGAATGCATTTAAATTTAAACTTAAATTTATTGATAGTGAAAAATGCCAAATCCGTTGGTTTTAATTCAAACTAATCCAAATAATCAAACTAATCCAAATATTACAACTAATTGAAATGGTCTAAATTAAATGGAAATTGTTTGGAATTTTTAATTAAAAAAATCTCATTATGAATCAACTTAAAATTATATGTTTTATTAATAGTTGGCAAATTGTATTTCTCAATGACGCCAAACATGATTTCGTGCTAAACACCATCCTTTAATCTGTCCTATGAGATGCAGAATTTGATAAAATTCCGAAAAAGTTTTTCTTACAAAAAAATTATCCAAAGGATGAACTCACGTGAAGTTCCAATATTTTTCGTTTGAATTCTTCAAAGTCTTGATCAAATTCCGTCTTTCTTTGATCCAAAAAGTCGTAGGGTTTACTTTTTAAGGTTGAAACGGTCATCTGAAACGTGACCACCATGCTTTCCAGTCCTGGAACATTAGGATAAAACGAATTATTGACTTGAATTTGTTTAGCTTTATAAGATAGCTATCTCAAGGGATCAAAACAAATCAATATAACAAAAAATAAAACAAAAAAAAAATGTCGAACACATGTTTAACTATATCAGCTAACGAAGAATTATTGGAAATAAAAATGTTATTTGAAATGGAGATGAAACTTACACAAAATATTTGTATGATTCAATATATTATTATTATTATTATTATTATTATTATTATTATTATTATTATTATTATTATTATTGTTATTAGCCAGTGAAAGAAGTAGATGTATGGAGAAGTGGTGATGAAGTTCGAACTTTGACTTCTGTAGAAAAAGAAGCACAGTTAGGAGAGGTTCTTCTTAGAGACGATATCATAGAGATTCCAAGTATGAAGAGTAGTGATAGGCTGAAGGTGAAAAACGACGTAAAAATAATTCAAGGAGTAATTCACAACATCATAAGAAAGAACATATCGATTACGGAACTTAACAGGATTCTGTATGCAGCAGCATACGTTATTGCGAATCGTCTTGGCTTATTACAGAAGAGAAAGGGAGAAATGAAGGATAGAAGGCCACACTGGCAGAGGCGGATTGAAGAAAGTATTAAACGGTGGCGGGAAGACATTGGTAGAATCGAAGAAATAAGAAAAGGAGTTAAACTAGGACAGAAAGCCAAGGACGAGCTTGAAAGGAGGTATAGATTGCTGGAAAAAGGAACGATGAACGTTCTAACAATATTGAAAGAGAAGGTCCACACTGGTGGTATGAAAATTAGGAACTTTGTTGGAAAAAGTGTTGCATTTTGGCAGAACAACCTTTTCCGGAACAATAAGTCTCAGCTGTATACAGCATTAAATGGTAGTAAACAGGCGGGAAATAACAACACTCCAAATGCGAAAGATGCAAGGAAGTTCTAGAGTGGGATTTGGTCCGTCGAAGAGCGATATAATGAGAAGGCTAGCTGGTTGGAGAGGTCAGAGAAAGGCTACCAGAAATGCAGCAGATGAAGAACGTTGAGATAACCATCGATGACGTTAATGCTGGCATACGAAGGAGGACAAACTGGTAGGCACCTGGTCCAGATGGAATGATGGGCTTATGGTTTAAACAGTTTCCATGCTTTTATCCACCTAAAGCTGCTGCTCTGCAAAGGATTGTAGAGTCGGGAGATGTCCCTGATTGGCTTGTGAAGGGAAGAACAACACTGATTAGGAAAGATCCTGCAAAAGGAACAGATGCTAATAATTATAGACCAATTACATGTCTGCCACTGATGTGGAAACTGTTGACTGGAATATTTGCAGGGAAACTGTTGACTGGAATGTTTGCGGAGAAAATTTATGAACATCTAGAGAGTAATGGTGTTTTTCCTGACGAACAAAAGGGGTGCCGGAAAGGCTCGAGAGGTACTAAACAGCAACTACTAATTGATAAAGCAATAATGCAGGATGCGAAGAAGAAGAAGAGAAATCTGAGCGTAGCATGGATCGATTACAGAAAGGCTTATGGCATGGTTCCTCATTCATGGATACGTGAAGTACTATTAATGATGAAGGTTGCTGAGAATGTGGTAGGGCTTTTGGAGACAAGTATGGCTGAATGGAAAACGGTGCTGACAGCAAACAGAGAGGAGATGGGGCAGGTTGGCATTAAACGTGGGATATTTCAAGGAGATGCGTTATCGCCACTTCTTTTTGTAATGATAATGATGCCACTGAGCATCCTCTTGAAGAGAGAAAAACTGGGGTATAACTTTGGATCTGGTGACAGACGCCTCAACCATCTACTGTTTATGGATGATTTGAAAATATTCGGTAGAAATGAAAAGGAAATGGAGAGACTGGTAGAACTTGTGGAGACATACTCAGAAGACATCAGGATGGCGTTTGAGATTAGTAAATGTGCGGTGCTGGTGATGAAAAGAGGAGTAAAGGTTCATTCGAATGGAATAGTGCTGCCAAATCATGAAAAAAATAGAAGATACAGGATATAAGTATTTGGGAGTGCTGGAGGGTGTAGGCATCATGAACAGAAAAATTAAGGAAAACCTGTATGGAGGAAACCTAAGAAAAGCAGTGAATGCATGGGCAGTCAGTGTTTTGAGATACAGTGCAGGAATTTTAGAATGGTCTGATAAGATTTGCATGGCATGGATATCAAAACAAGAAAAGTTTTAGAAATGTTTGGTATATTTCACATTCGAAGTAGTGTAGCAAGGCTGTATCAAAAGAGGAAAGATGGTGGAGAAGATTGAAAAGTGTAAAAGATTGTGTTAGAACCGAGGAGATTTCGTTGAAGGAGCATGTGGTTAGAAGTGAGGAGTGGATGCTTAAGATTGTGGCCAATGAAGTGGAGGTATGTGAGACCAAGGCTGATTATGTGAAACGTATGGATAGAGAAAGGCCAGAGAAATTGGCTAGGAAGAAAATGCATGGAAGGGTCTTCCGGGATATAGCAGAAGTGGCTGATGAAAGATCATGGCAATGGCTTAGAGCTGGGTATCTGGCTAAGAGTACTGAAGCTTTTGTTTGTGCAGCACAAGAGCAGGCATTAGGAACACGATTGTTAAAAAACTGGTTCTAGGAGAGGAAGTTGCTTCAGAATGCCGGATTTGTGGTAAGTCAATTGCGCACCTTGCAGCAGGATGTAGTGGACTAGCCCAGAGAGAGTACCGCAAAAGACACGATCGCATGGGACTCCGGATATATTGGGAGGTGTGTAAGAGGGTTGGGTGAAGTGTGCTGGAAAATGGTTTGAGGAGGTGCCTGATGAAGTGAGAACAAGTGAAGATGGCAAGGTAGAAGTATGGTGGGACAAAAGTGTCATAACGACCAAGCAATTGAAACATAATCGTCCGGATTTGGTCGTCAGTGACAAGGTCTCAAAAAACTGGCAGATTGTATACTTCTCAGTATCCTGGGGCAGGAATGTGAGAGAGAAGAAGAATGAGAAGTGTAGCAATTATGCTCCATTGGCCTTGGAGATAAGGTGTATACACGAGGTTAAAACACAAATAATCCCGGTCGTAGATGGTACACTAGGAGTAGTATCAAGTCGTCTGGAAGGACAATTGAAAAAACTACAAATCCCGATGGTTAAGGCGGCCTTCAAACTTCTGCAATTATAGGTATCACCAATATCATTAAGAAAACCCTTGATCTTTGAAGCTCCTGGTTTGAAGCCGGGATTAAGGGAAATTCTCTGCAAATGAATCCCATCCCTTTCCAGAGAGACGTTCATAAACGAAATCAGAATTATTATTGTTGTTGTTGTTGTTGTTGTTGTTTTATTCTTTCTCCCTGTTTGTAGTTTAGATAAAATTCACGAGATAAGACTTCGAATGTATTTACTCTTGTTTTCCAGTTTGTCATGATTGTAACGCGACTTAAATGTGTGTCTTATAAAAATATGCACGATGCAAAATAATAATAATAATAATAATAATAATAATAATAATAATAATAATAATAATAATAGTAGTTGTTGTTGTTGTTATTATTATTATTATTATTATTATTATTATTATTATTATTATTATTATTAGCAAATATATGCCCCCTCCATAATCACGTTCACACACCGGTTCTGGTTAGATCACCGAAGTTAATCGATGGTCACATTTAAATGAGTCATCATTTGTGAATACCAGGTCTTTTAAATGCTATCCAGTAATCTTGCCACTGTTTCCAGTTGCCCTAGATTTCTCTTTGCCACTGAAACCAAGCAGTGCCGTTCAGAAGAAGTGTGTTAGAAATCGTGCAACCCTTGCTCTACACAACCATCTTTACAGGGGGTATCCATTGAGGGAGAAGAGTACAAAGTCGTAGCATTCATTCTGAAGCCAAGCCTGGGTCACTTTGGACTTGTGGATCAGCGCCATGTCCTGCTGCCATACCCAAGATCTGCTAGTGGCCACCTGATTATACACAGGGATCACCACAATTTTCAGCATATCCAGGTACACTTTGGTGTTGACTATTAAGCTAACTTCAAAAATGTGGGGTGGCATGATGTTGCCCTCACTTGAAACCACCCCAAAGACCGTAACCGTGGCCGGAAACTTTATTTTCATCATCGTGGATACATCCCTGTAATTTGTGGCAATCTAGCGATGCATTTTGAGAGTGCTGGAACTGGTCCTGTTTTAATTTGGATCGGTAGAGAGTATACGTTGTAAAGTGACGTATCTCTGATCTCACTCGTTGAAAATTGTCACTTTCAAATATAATAAAAAGCTCCTATCGTTCTTGGGATTTGTACACAAATGACCAACTAGTAGATGGTCTGCAATAAAATAAAGAAATCAGGTTTTCATGAAACGGAAATGGAATCATGTCTTTTCTAGAGCAACAATTTTATCGTTCCATTATCTGTAGTTAGAATAATCTAAAAAAACACAACATCACGTTTTTGAATTTTTGAGATGACGATTAATAATTTGTATTACTGTTCTCATTTTGAATGGCATTCTTAATTATATTTTTGAATGTCGCCCGCACTGAGGATTTAACTTTCAACATCCAGAAGAGTGTAACTTTTCAACTAATTTTAACAAGTATATATCCAATATGCAACTAGTCAGTGCGGTTAACGGAACGAGAGCATGCTACGTTCGTGAATTAAATAAAGGTGCTTGATGGAAATTGCGTGCATATTCACGAGTTCCACAGAAAGCTTCCCGAGTTCGACAAAATACACCCTAAGAAAGTTGAAGGTTTCATCGATCGACTCGTTGTAAATATAACATTCAAGATGAGAACAGTTTTCGGAAAAAATTCCAATAATACGAATAATAAATCCTCATCCTAAAATTTCAGAAGAAAAAATGCTAATTGTGAATTTGTTTTTTATATTTTAAGTAACTTTGTAAACTCACTTTCTCCCTCATTCAAATAACTTGACCCGAGCCAAATGGGTGATTCGACAAATTATATTTTTTTATTGTAAACAAATAAATCTCTGAGTATATTTAAGCTCAAATGTATATATATATATATATATATATATATATATATATATATATATATATATATAATGATCCCCGTTTTCTATTTACAAAATGTTAGTTAAGAAGAAAAAGAAGAAGAAACAAAAATAAAACAAAGAAAATCGCATTGACCTTCAATTTTTGATTCGGAAAGATGGCAATACATTTCTATCGTTTCGAACATCTCGATGATCTTCTTCAGCCTTCTGATAAACGTATCGAATTTGCCAAAAATGTACATGCCAGAGAAGTCGAATTGTCGCTCATTTGGCATCGTCTCAAGTTTCTCCTTTGTTTGTTGGAAGCTGCTTTGATATGTACTGTTCAGGTGGATACAATCCTGGAGTTTGCTGATTACATGGTCGGTCGACTGAGACCAAACAGTTTCCCGGCCGTCACAAGTAATGTACGATTTGCACGCTGTAATCATTTGATTCGTGATCTGTAGAAATATAAAGTGAGAATAAAATGAAACAAGCTTATGTAAAACTAGCTAAATGACTTGTCAATGTTGGGTCTCTCCAATATTCTTGTACTTGAAAATTCAGGAACATTAAGGAAACTCGTTCACGATAAATTCTCCACTCATTAAAAGTCTTCACGGTAAATAATTAATCGACAGGTGCTTTGTGTAGTAGGTGTAAATAGTCTATTAATATGTATGTTATAAAATTAATGAGACGTAGAATGACTTCGTTTGATAAATGCAATTATAAATTCACTATTATAAAAAAAATGGGATGTGATATTCGCTAAAGGGTTAACAACATATACT
>NC_136487.1:7877793-7910293 GCF_053919585.1 Euprymna scolopes | reverse complement strand
TATATATATATATATATATATATATATATATATATATATATATATATAGTAATTTATAAAATATATATGGCGATTAACCTACACTGAATATTCTGCGTTTCATCCACTGTAGGATTCGTCAGGCTTATGCGCGAATTTTGTGGTTGCTTCTTGTTTTTATATATGTAGAGGATTTTTAGTTAGCCAATCAGCTTTCTAGTATATATATATATAAACAAACGCGTCTAAATTTCCGATTTGCACTAGATAATCTACCTGGCGTTACCCGGAAGCTTTTACTTTCATTATTGCCCTCTCCTCCTTTTAAACTCCTATGATGTCTGATATAACGTCATATATGGCGTATCATATATGACGTCATATATGATGTCATTATATATGACGTCATGACGTCTGTTATGGTGTTGTCTATGACGTCATCATATAACATGTCATCTATTGCGTCATGTATGTGAACAAATAAACAACGAAACAGACAGGAATACGGATTTATTATATACATACATGAAAGGAATTTTTTATATGCTTTCCTGTTTCTCTCATGTGTTTGAGGAAAAGTATGAGAATATTAACAATGCTGGTCGGGAGATTCGAACTAAGCCACAAAACAACCTTTGACTCCATTTTCTGAGCTTTTACCACCGGGCCACCAAACATAACATGAAAATGAAGGGAATTAATAACTAGGCCTATAACAAAGGAATATACTTATCATTATTTTTACTCTCGAGTATATATCTGACGCAGTTAGATACAGTTAATCAATCAAGAACCACATTACTCTATCTAAAAACATAAGATATTAACTGATATATACTCGAGAGTCAAATTAATGAAAAGAATATTCTCTTGTCATAGCTCTATTAATAACTAATAAACGCACAATTCGGGCACAGACATTAGCAACCCAGAGAGTTCGAAAGACGAAAGTCGTGAACCTTGCATAAACGCTAGTTGACTGCTCCGTACTTATAATTCCTAGAGGTGCTTAATAATCATAATTAAATATTAATTATTCTTATATATATATATATATATATATATATATATATATATATATATATATATATATATATATATATATAAGTTAGAAAAGCATTTCATCCAAGGCATGAAAATTGTTAAACAAAATGTTTTTACTATAGGCTTTAAAAATAAAGGTACAAGATTCAATTTGAAATTTATTTATCTTCAAAGTGTACTTTTATAAATTTTACAAAGTTAGGTATGCAAATTTAATACCTTACTTTGTAAAATGTATAAAAGTGCACTTTGAAGATAAATAAATTTCAAATTGAATCTTGTACCTTTATTTTTAAAGCCTATAGTAAAAACATTTTGTTTAACAATTTTCATGCCTTGGATGAAATGCTTTTCTAACTTGTATCCTATCTTTTTAAGATTATATTTTATTTAATTTATTAATTTGGATTTAAAAAAAGATAAATGTGATTTTGTATGTATTTATAAAAACTCTCCTACTCTCTATTTCAGATTGTATTTCTCCTCACACCACAACTCATTTTTGCAACCCCCTCTTTGTATTATTACAGGTCTGAATATTCTCTCTGTTTCAGTTTGTAATTCTCCTCACACCACAACTCTTTTTTGCAACTCTCTCTTTGTCATACATGTCTGAATAATGAGAAAATCTGAATTTTTAACAAAACTTTAAAATAACTTTTTTAGAATAATTTTTTAAAAACTTCTTTCAGAATAGAAAATCTTTACAATTTAATAAGGAACATATATATATATATATATATATATATATATATATATATATATATATATATATATATATATATATATATATATCATATAGGTTTCATAAAAATATTCAGTAGATAACGAAAAAAATAGAGATGAAAATTTCAAAAGGACTGTATAGCTGGTTACGCTCAATAGTAGTCATCACTAGCGAAAGCCTTTATTATTGTTATTCTATTATTATTATTATTTAAAACATTTTGTGTCCTGCGTTTTCGCGCGAGGACTAATATATATATATATATATATATATATATATATATATATATATATATATATTATAGCAGCCTATGCGAATTAAATGGAGCTGATCTTACAGTCGCGAAATGTATTGTTCTAATCATTATATAGGTTTATTTTATAAAACTCTATTTTGTATTGGAAACTTTTGAAAAATATTGGTTCTAATTTCATTTTAGCAATATATTTAAACATAATTAATACAAGTATATATATATATATATATATATATATATATATATATATATATATATATATATATGCGGGTATAAGTTGTATACTTACTGGATTACTGTTGTAGAGTGGGTCACAGAACTTCTCCAAAGTGTACAGGAACTTCACGTTATCTTTCGCTTCATTTGCGGTATCGGTAATTCGCCGATCAAGTTCTTGCCAAGTCTGCAAGAGAAAAATCGATGTACATTCATCTTTAGCAAAGAGTTTCAATTCAGTTTATAATCTAACTTCTACAAACTATTAACGAATATACACGAATGCGCCTTGAATGTATGGCATAAAGAAATGGAACTGATGATGTCAGATACTCTATATGGCTGAGCTATATCATCCGGAGAAACGGCATTTTTGAGATAGAGTTATGTAAAGCAGTTGATGTTAAAGAGTAGTATCGTATTTAAAGTCTAAAAGAAAATGTATAAAAAAAAGTTTTAATGCTATTTTGCAACCAGGTACCCCCCCCCCAAAAAAAAATTAATTGGCATTTGAATCCTAGCCGGTTTCGTTTTCTTTTATCGTCGATAGATTTTGCCACCTATGAGATTACAAGTTGGTTGCATAATTGTACGGAGATTCAAAGGAAGTAATCACACATTCACGAAGGTGTATTTACTAGACTAGTTTCTCTACAAAGGATTGCGTGTCTCGTTTACGCTAGTATTTTGCACATAGATAGATGGAGAAGGAATGTGTGCTAATGTGTATGAGAGAAAATCACTTTTTATGTCTTTTATATATTTTAAATGCTTGCGTATAGTTTGTCAGAGGTCAACAATTGTTATCAGATAATAGCGTGTGCGTTTTTATTCATGATTGCTATTTAATATACTTACCTTAAGTAGTTTCGATTTTGCCGCTTGAAGGATGCCCAACACCGCCTTGACCTCATTACCTTTGATCTGGTCAAGGAGATAATTAAATTTGGACATCCGCTTTTTCCAATGTTCGAGCTCAGCTCTCGGTCCAATGTCATCAGCTTCCCGTCTCATTTGTCCACTTTCAGCCAAAACCTTTCAAAATAAAATTAGAATGTTGAAGAAGTATTCAGCCCTTATCTATACTACATAGACCATCGAAAAGTATATTTACCGTCCCGCGACCGGCATTAATCATTACTTTCTCGACTGATGATTGCGTAAGCATAAAACACTAGTGTTTGTAGGCGTAATAATTATTACTTAGTTTTTAAAATATTTTAGTTATACGCCTCTTTAAGAAAATTAAATTTGAACCCTGAGTTGCATGCCTTATTCCAAACTTTTTGTTTGTTCGAATATTTTTGTTGTCGTTTGAATTATGACAATATCGCTTACATGGCGATAAACTGAAAATATTCAAAAGTTTTCTCAATAAAATTGGAAATACGTTTGAATTAAAGCCAACCGATTTGGCATTTTTTCACTTTCAATAAATTTAAGATTAAATTTAAATGCATTCATGAGAATTGATTTTATTTGATACTAGCGGGGGTACCCGGCGTTGCCCCGGTATGGAGAAGTGTGTGTGGGCGTTTAAAATAACAGTTAAAAATCAAGGTGAAGAGAGGTGTTAAAAAGAGTGGTAGTAGGCAGGCCGGCAGGCTCGAACCCGTGACGCAAAGAAAGAAAAGAAAGTGAAAAAAATCTGATATCTTACCAATGCTCCATGACGCGACCGAAAGTTCGGAGCGTTAAAATTAGGCAAAGTCAATCCAACTGATACGATGACTTGCAAAAATGGCTAAAAAAATCGATCCTCCTTGTGTACAAAACTGGCATGTTTAGGGTGAAGGAATTTATGTTTTTGGCAAATCTTTCGATATTTGTTGTCTGAGACATCCAGCTTCAAAATGATACCGATATTGTCAGGATCCATCACCTCTGCCGAAAGTTTCTGTGAGACATACACACATTATGATTGCAACGTCTTGTCAGATGAGTGCCACTCTCTCAGTTACTGAAAGTCCATATGCCCGAAGATGACTTTTTAGTCCTTCTAGCGACTTGCACACCCTCAAGCAAACATGACACTCAAGACGGTCGTTGGTATACATAGATATATGTACACATATACACATACATACATATATACACATACATACACACACATGAATATACATACACACATATATACATATATACATGCATATATATATGCACACATGCATGCATACATACACATATATACATACTTACAGACATACATATACGTACACATATATACGTATATACATACACACATACACATACATATATATGCATATCTACACATAAACACATAAACATATATATACATACATACATAAAATATGTACACACATGATGATGATGATTGCAACGTCTTGTCAGACGAGTTCCACTCCCTCAGACACTGAAAGTTTATGAGCCCGAAAATGACATATAGTCCTGCCGGCGAATTCACATGCTCGCAGACATGACACTAAAGACGGTCATTGGTATACATACATATATATACACGCACGCACACATACGTATGTACACATATCACAGACATATATACATGCATGCATACACAATACACATTACGCACACATAGATATACATACACAAACACATGCAAACATACACAAGACGGTCATTGGTATACATACATATAAATATATACATGCATACATACATGTCTATAAGCATACGCTCATATATACCCATATACATACACAATGCATGATGCACAAACATACATATAGATACCCACAGGTATACATGCACATATACATCCACATATACACACACATATACAAATACATACACAGATATACTTACACATACATATACGTACACATATGCACATATATACACTTACCTACATATACATACACATACATATATATGCATTCATACACATACACACATACATGCACATATACACATACATATACATCCATCCATACATACATACACATACACATATATGAACATACACACATACATGCCTACAAACATATATAAATGTATATACATACACACACAAACATATGTACACACAGACACATATACATACATATACACAGAGATATAAATACATATAAACACACATGCACATATATAAATATACACACATACATATATAAATATACATACACATATACATACATAGATACATATAATTATGGCAGATTAATTGTTACATGCATCTAGAATTTCAGGCGTACACACGTCACAGGTTTTTTTTATCGCTACAGGATTTTTTTTTAATAGACAAATGCCTGAGGGAGTATCTATACAAAGATGATGTCACAGAGTTTTAGCTTTGTACGACAGCTAAACCTCTCTCTCGGTTCAAAATGTTGATATCCAGCAACAAGCAAGAGCAAGATAGCCAGCAACAAATCAAACTGCAGACCAGCTTAATGCGGGTACTGGTCTCCCGCTCTGTTGTTTTTTTAATCAGAGATCCGCTTCTCCCAGAGGGGCTACCCTCACCACGCCCCACGGGAGCCCTCTCCACCCCACACACACATGGAAATGAACGCATGCATACATACAGATGTATGTCAACATACATATGCATATGCACACACATGCAAACATACACACATAGTAGCACACAAATACGCATATACATACACATGCATATACATATGTACACATAATACACATGAAGGAACATTCCAAAAGTCTTAAATACTCAATGATCAGGACGACGATGATGGTGATGGGCACGATTAAAAAAAATGACACGGATATACATCTTGTTCTTATTTTTACAAAAAAAGTTTCGCTATAAGACTATCACTTTTGAAGTAGTAAATGATGATGATATGGACAAATTCACACATTTTTCACAAATAAAATCGACGACGAGTCAAATGTAAACACAGTCCAACCGACATATATTAAAGACGCTTACTCTTTTAAAAAAATTTTTTTTTAAATAAAAGGTTTGGTTGAGACTAACACTTTTGGAGTAGAAAATGAAGAAAATGAATATGGACAATTTCACACATTTTTTCACAAATAAAATCGACGATGAGTCAAACACACATACGTATATACATATACACATAGATATATATATACATACGCATGCACATATATAAACATACATACATAGATATACATATACACATGTACATACATACACATACTCACACATACATACATACATACATACATACATACATACATGTAATCAGTCACTCGCTGAAGTGTTTGTGTAACTTTACAAATGAGTGGACGTCGAAATCAGATGAAAACAAAATCCAGCGTTTAAAACGGCTGGACTCCTGCTGTAGATAATGATGGTGATGACAAATTTCACACATTATTTTACAAATAAATGGACGTGAGACAGACAGAAACCAAAATCCAACAGATCAGCATTTAAAACGGCTAGACTTTTTTTTAAAAAAATAAAGTGTTTATAAACAAGCATGCATACATACATACATACATACATACATACATACATACATCATACATACATATATTTAAAAAGGCAAGTGAGATTTATATAATAGACTAACCTGCGTGCTCGGCGTTGCCCGGGTGTTTGTAGGTGTAAAAGGACGTTTTTATGTGGGGGAAAACCAGCTTTCTCCAAAAGGAGGCACTCTGGCAGTTTCCAAATAAATAGTAATTGTCTAAGCATGAAGGGTTTTCCCTACATTGATCCAGACAAATTACAGAACAGATATTGCCCGGTCGGAAGGCCAGGAGTTGTTGGCGGTTGCGTTCGATTAATTTTGTTTTATTTATACGAAAAACAAACAGCTGAGAGGACAAAATGCGGGAATTTTTAAAAACTCGATAAAAAAATGAAAGAAACCGTGTCTATTTGCGAATCTGAGATATTATGATCAAGGAAGTATTAGAAGGCTTCTCTCGGAATTTAACCGGCACAAGAACTACAACGCAAAAAGCCTTTCGTGAACATACGGAAACGCGCGCGCCCATTTTGCCTTTTATATATTAGACTAGCCTGGGTGCCCGGCGTCGCGCGGAGGTTCGGAGGGGTGTGTTGAGTAAAAATAAAAATAATAAATAAAGTGGTAGTAGGCAGCCAGGCTTGAACCTGTTTCGCGAAGGAGGAAAAGAACGTGAAAAAGAAAACGTGACATCTTTGTCGTTGCGTCCATCACCAAACCGGAAGAGGCGAAGGTTTAAATTAAGGCTAGTTAATCGAAAAAAGGGGTGAAAATATCACCGAAAAAAGCGACCCCACCCTATAGAAAAGTGCTCAGCTGAGGGTGTAAGAAATTATGTTTTTAGCTAATATTTCGATATTTGTCGCTTCAAAACGCTTCTAATCTTATCCGTATCCTCTGTCGATAGTTTTAAGCATACATACATACATACATACATACATACATACATACATATAAAGATACTGTAGTAAAAAAAAAAATCGTGCAAACCTTTTACCACTGGCAACGCCCGCTTCAGAGAGTGAAAGAAGAAAGAAGAAGAAGAGAATGGCCACTGCGTCTATTTATAGACTAGGGATCATGGGAAGAGTATGCAAATAACTTTGGACGGTTTTGTCCTATAAAAAGCCTGTATTTGGGAAAGAGGGTGTCTTTTTTGTTTGGCAGAAGCAATTGCTGTCAGAAGTGAATGTTTGCAAAATCGAGGATAAAGACTTTGAAGCAAACTTCGATGGAGATAAATGGATAGTAAGATGGACATGGAAGGGAGAGCCTCCAGTATTGCAGAACAAAGTCACATATTATAAAAACTCTCTGGAAGGCGATAAGAAATTAGAATTCGAGAAAGAGGTGGAAAGATGGATATCGGATGGTATTCTGTTACCATGGAAAGGAGAAAGAAAAGGCGTGTTGCCATTGATGGCAGTATTTCAGGCCACAAAAGGGAAAGTTAGGCCAGTGTTCGACTTTCGTGAGTTGAACCGTTTTGTGGCGTGTCATACAGGGAGCGACATAATAGATGTATGTGATGAAAAGATAAGAAAGTGGAGACAGTTGGTAGGAGGCACCGCAATAGTGGACCTTAAGTCTGCCTACCTGCAACTACATGTGGCAAGGGAACTATGGCAGTACCAGCTGGTCTGTTATAAAGGAAAAACCTATTGCCTAACACGATTAGGATTCGGACTTAATGTCGCACCAAAGATTATGGCAGCCATTTTAAAAACAGTATTAAAGAAAGGAAGTAGGACGAAAGAGGCCACTGATTCATACATTGATGATATAATGGTAGACGTAACGAAAATATCGACACAGGAAGTTGTGGAAAATTTGAAGGGGTTTGGGTTAGCAACAAAATCTCCGAGATCCCTGGACGGAGGAGCGGCACTGGGCCTTAAGCTTATGAAAAATAAGATGGGTGCACTAATGTTCAGGAGAGGCAACGAGATCCCAGAGATGGGAGGAGAAATTAGTAGGCGGGAGCTATTTTCGATCTGTGGTAAATTATTGGGGCACTATCCAATTGCTGGATGGCTGCGATTAGCATGCAGTTATGTGAAAAGAAGAGCAAATGGAATGGATTGGGAAGAAAAGGTTGATTGCAGAACCATGAAAGTGATGCAGGAGGTTCTAGCTGAGGTGAAAAAAGAAGACCCTGTTAATGGCGCTTGGCACATACCTGAAGTGAGCACAGGAGTCGTGTGGTGTGATGCAAGCAATGTTGCAACTGGCGTGGTTGTCGAGATTGGCGGTGTGGTGGCGGAAGATGCAACTTGGCTGAGAAAAAGTGATGACTTTAATCACATTAACATAGCTGAATTAGATGCTGTTCTAAAGGGTGTCAATTTAGCTATCAAATGGAGACTGACAAATATTGAAATAAGAACTGATTCAGCCACTGTACTCAGTAGGGTGAACTCTACTGTGGAGGAGAGTGGCAGAATACGAACAAAGGGTGCCGGAGAAGTGATAATAAAGCGGAGATTAGGGATGCTTAGAGAGTTGATGTCTGAATTGAAACTGCAAATAAAAGCAGTGTTTGTGCCTTCTGAAAGAAACAAGGCAGATGCGCTAACACGGATAAAAACAGTGGTTAATTGAGAAAGAGGAGGCGCCGATATGCTGTCTTGGAATTGGAGAAATTAAAGAGTTACATGACATGCATCACATGGGAGTGGAGAGAACATTATATTTGGTGAGGCAAGTGGATCCGAATGTAAAACGGGAAGAAATTCAGATGATAGTAAAGAACTGTGTTCGGTGTCAATCAATCGATCCTGCCCCAAATATACATAATCCTGGGGAAATTGGAGTTTTAACGAACTGGACGAGACTAGCTATTGACATAGCACACTACCGAGGGGGAGCGTACTTATCAATAATTGATTGTGGGCCAAGTAGACTGGCAGTATGGAAGGAACTGCGAGTGGAAGCCGCATCTGCAGTTGCAACTGAATTAGAAAAGGTGATGCTTGAACGAGGTCTAGTAAGGGATGTGATAATGGACAACGGCACTGTTTTTCGCTCAGAAATCTTTCAGACGATGCTAAAAAAATGGAAGATTAAAAGTTATTACAGGGCAGCCTACAGACCTGGAGGAAATGGCATTGTGGAGCGACATCATCGGACCGTGAAAGCAATAGCTGAGAGAGGAAGAATATCGCCTGAAGAGGCCACATTTTGGTACAACATGTCCCCTAAGGTCGGGCAAAGAGATGACACAGTACCACATAGAGCAATCTTTAATTACGAATGGAGGCATCCTAGAGACATGTCACCGGAAATTAATGATCAAGGACCAGCCAGAATCCAAATAGGAGAAGAAGTTTGGGTGAAACCGCCTAATGCCCGATGCACAACGCAGTGGGGAAGAGGAGTGATAACAGGAGTGCAATCCCCAAACAACTTAAGTGTCAATGGAATGCCACGACATGTTTTAGATGTAAGGCGTGTGGTCCATTTAGGTGATGAGGATGGTGGTACTGAGCCAGGGAGTGATGAAGATGAACCGGTGCCGATGCAGAGACCGCAAAGAGAACGCAATGCGCCGATCTGGACACGGGATTATGAGATGTGAATGATCTTTAATGATCATGGGGGTGTGTAGTAAAAAAAAAAAAAATCGTGCAAACCTTTTACCACTGGCAACGCCCGCTTCAGAGAGTGAAAGAAGAAAGAAGAAGAGAATGGCCACTGCGTCTATTTATAGACTAGAGATCATGGGAAGAGTATGCAAATAACTTTGGACGGTTTTGTCCTATAAAAAGCCTGTATTTGGGAGAGAGGGTGTCTTTTTTGTTTGGCAGAAGCAATTGCTGTCAGAAGTGCATTGGACTGCAGGATTGAAGAGTGAAGATTGAGTTGTGGGGTCATTGTATTTAACCACAGATACATAATACATTTAAACAAACAGGTGAGATTTATATTATAGAAGACGCCGATCTAATAAAGGAAACTGTTTTTAAATACAAAACATCAAAGCAAAACGCGTTACATATATTTGCATTTCGAAATATATTCATACGTGCACTGCGTAACTACATACATGTCATGCGTTACTTACTTGTTCGACTTGGTTAATCCATATTTTAATAATGTTTTCAACGCCCTCCATCGCTTCTGAACTGTTCGCAATGGCTGTGAATTCAGACGCTGTGAATGCCCGGGAAACATTCAGAGGTTCATAATGCTGCAATGTCACCTTCTCTCCCAGGCTGTCCTGGGCACCTGCAAAATCACAAATAAAAAATCTCGTTTTAATCATCGCAGTCGGATTTTATGCTGAGTATGAGTCAATGTAAAGACATTGAATAAAATTATATAAAATCACAACAAAATTTATTGTTTGACAAAGGAGTACAAATAATAGTTTTTCCTTTAAAATTATTTGTACTCTTTTGTTTAATATTAAATTTTTTTTGTAATTCTACATAATTTAATTCAAAATTTGCATTCATATTATTGCTCTATCTCACATATTGAACTTGCTTGGGATTGTCTTATAAATATTAATACTAATATTTATTTGGGCTTCATGTCTGCAGTATTATACAATCTGTAATCCTACATTTCAGTATTTCGTTTAATATATATATATATATATATATATATATATATATATATATGCGTGTGTGTGTGCGCGTGTGTGTGTATCTGTGTGTGTCTACAACCACCTACACTCCCTCTCGCTTGACAGTCATAGCCGACTCCAACTCTGTTCCAATTGTCTTTCTTTCATCTTCTCTTCTGCTGTGTCGTCGTCTTTTACATTATTGGCTGCCGAGGATAAGCGTGCAGTGGCTCATAAATATGCAAAATAAAAACAATAAAAGAAAAACAGAAATCACATTCTGGGCGAGTGTGTGACACTATTGTGGCAAACAATCCATCTAAGGACTAAAGTCCACGGCTACATAGTCTGTCGATACCACTGGCGTTAGTTCATCTCGATCTACTTCGAGCCAGGATCTGCGTTCAACTATGTTCAACTGGAAAACTGTCCTAAACACGTCGCAAACCCAAGACTGCCCATAAACCGTCTCCATTTTTTGTAAACTATCGCAAAACTCATTTCTACTCCTAAAACTGCTCATAAACTAACTTTGACCATACTGACCTACATTCTTCACTTCTTTGTTCCCGTTTACTGACACACCTTGATTAACAATCATATTTTAGTTTTCTTTGTGTGCGTTAGTGAACAACCTTCTATATATTTTTCTGCTGATAAACTTATTTCCTCTTCTATTGTAATATTTTTGATCTAGTTAGGGATCCGCGCCTACAATTTTCCGGAAGGAAGCTTCACATGCCTCCCCCATCCAGTGACTTAGTCCACACTACATTGTCGTCTACATTGCACTTTAGAGAATCTAGTGTTAATTTTATGAAATCATACGTAAATAATAGCTTAACTTAAAGTTTAAAATTCAAGAGTCAAGTATCATGGTTCAATTGTGCTCTAAAAAGAAACATTGATTTCGAATGCGCTCCTGTCTTATTAAAGAACATACCGTTAATGTTATACAGCGGGCCTTTCAGCTTGTGCGGTGATAAAACTTTTTAAATGCACTTGTGATGTTAGGCTGTATAAAAGTTTTAACTTCCTACTTTAATCGAATTCTTTTCGATCATCGATGTTCGATATTGATTAGATGCATTCGGATACAAAATCTACGTAAGAACACTCTCAGAAACATCAAATACCTTCGTGTGAAACTTCCAAAAAGTGGTCCCAGCCGTTTCCGAGTCAATAGGAAACCATTTCACACACACATACAAAGTTTATGTAATTGTAGAGAGATAGATATAGATAATGATGTATTTGTGTCTTATATACATAAATGATTGTATCTAGTATTTTCTGTAGCGATAGAATGATCCAATCATTTTTTCCAGTTTTACGAATCGATTTAATGTAAATTTTACATTTCAGACATGGATTTAAGTTCCGTTTCCAAGGTGATATACAGTCATAGAATACACTAAGTGCAATTTTCGCGTTACCTACATCTTTAAAAAATTTGCGATTTTATGTGGATTTTGTTTAAAACGAACATTCGAAACTTCTTCCACAAATCTGGGGAAGCACATATATATATATATATATAAGGAACATTTCTACCTGCATGCAGGCCACATAACAAAATGTAAGCTCACAGAAAAACGAAATGTTCCATTACTTACCGGAGAGGATGGACACGAAGGCCTCCATTGAATTGAGGAAGTTGTTACGCACAGGTTCGCCTTGCTGTACGACATCTAAATGTCCCCATCCATCTTTAAGCTTTCGCACTGCAGGAATGAACACTTGTGACAAGATGACCTCAAGGCCGCTGAGCAGACCCCCACCTTCTGTTTCTTGGTGACTGGCGTCTAGCAATGTATAGTTAACTTCCTAAAAATTGAGGAATAGAATAAATTAATATCTACATTCATACATATCATCATCGTCGTCGTCGTCGTCGTCGTCGTCGTCGTCGTCGTCGTCGTCGTCGTCGTCGTCGTCGTCTTCTTCTTCTTATTATTATTATTATTATTATTATTATTATTATTATTATTATTAGGAGGAGGAGGAGGAGGAGGAGGAGGAAGAAAATGCATGAAAATTTCTTCCAGGATATAGCAAAAGTGGCTGATAAAAGATCATGGCAATGGCTTAGAGCTGGGTGTCTGACAAAGAGTACTGAAGCTTTTGTTTGTGCAGCACAAGAGCAGGCATTGAGAACACGGTTGTTAAAAAAAGTGGTTCTAGGAGAGGAAGATGCTGCAGAGTCAATTGCGCACCTTGCAATACTCGCCCAGGGAGAGTACCGCAAAAGACACGATCCCATGGGACTCTTGATATATTGGGAGATGTATAAGAAGATTGGGATGAAGTGTGCTGGAAAATGGCTTGAGGAGGTGCCTGGTGAAGTGAAAACAAGTGAGGATGATAAGGTAGAGGTATGGTGGGACACACGTGTCAGAACGACAAAGCAATTGGAACATAATCGTCCGGATTTGGTCGTCATTGACAAATTCTAAAAAAAACTGGCAGATTGTAAACTTTTCAATACCCTTGGACAGGAATGTGAAAGAGAAGGAGAATGAGAAGTGTAGCAATTATTCTCCATTGGCCTTGGAGATAAGGTTTATACAGGGGGTTAGAACACAAATAATTCCGTTTGTAGTTGGCACTCTAGGAGTAGCATCTAGTCGTCTGAAAGAACAATTGAAAAACCTACAAATCCCCAATGTTTTAGGCGGCCTTCAGACCTCTGCGATTGTAGGTTCCACCAACATCCTTAGGAAAACCCTTGATCTTTGAAGCTCTAGTTTGGATCCGGGATTGAGGGAAATCCTCTGGAAATGAATCCCATCCCTTTCCAGAGAGACGTTGATAAACGAAATCAGAATTATTATTATTTATGTTGTTATTATTATTATTATTATTATTATTGCTATTATTTTTGTTGTTATTATTATCATTATAAATATTGTTATTATTATCAATATTGTTATATATTATTATAGTTGTTCTTTCTAAACAAGCTGTATGCTATTTTCCCATGAGAGATAAGTAACTCTGTATATATGTAAACAGAATTACGTTCCTTTTATTAAGAAAACGATCATTTGAAATAATTATGATCCGAACAAAATATTTTCTGGAAAGATTTTGACCAAATTATATATTTAACAATAGGCAATGCACCACATGAAAAAAAAATGAGGGATCAGAATTACATAATGATTGTAGAAAGTCATGTATCACTACTTTTATGATCCGACAGAGATCTCGTATTACGACTCTTTTTTATTTATTTTTTATTTTTTTGCTTTTCGGGATTAACATTTCTCTTGTCTCTATTTAGTTTTTTAAATATTTGAAGAGATATCATGAAATATGCAGGCAACATCACGTTTATCAAGAAGCAGGATATTTAAAATATACCATTACCACACAATTCGTTTTCCCGTCATTTATTGCTGGGAGCAGGCGATCACTTTCCCCAGAATTTCAGAGACATAAAGTCTCCTAAATAGTTTAGTCCGTTTCTTTCTGGTCGAAACCTTATGTGGTCGTTCTCTCTCTCTCTCTCTCTCTCTCTCTCTCTCTCTCTCTCTCTCTCTCTCTCTCTCTCTCTCTCTCTCTAATCGGTCGGCTCATTTGATTAGTTTTTTTTTTTTTTTTTTACATGGGTGTCACCACTTATCAAGGCCCAGAAGCCACTCAAGGATAAGGGTTAATAGGTATACATTAGTCATTGTGATTTTAGCATAGTAAACAGTGGGAATTTTGTAACTTGGATTACTTAGGGGGACGATTCAATTAGAACTTGTTCACATTGGACTTTTTCTTTTTTTTTTCATAGGTATCAACACATTATCAAGGCCAAGAGGCCACTCAAGGATAAGGGTTAAAGAGTGTACAGTAGAAATTGGACAATATAATAATCATTAGTAATGAAAATTTGTAAAATTTGATAACTTATATGGAACGGCTCATCAAGAACTTATTTACGTTAGACTTGAAGACAACCATATTGTAGTCAGCCGGAAAGCAGGAAAACGGAAGACAATTCCACAGGCGTGCAGTTCTAAGAAAGAAGCTTTGTTCATGGAATCTACGTTTAGGTTTAGGCACAGATAAAGAGTGGGGGGAATTATTGATAGTGTTTACAGCTAGACGAGTGTTTCTTGTGAAGGTTTTGCGAGGAGGGACCATAGATTGAAGCTCAGTCGAACACTTTCCATGAAAATAACGATACATCAGAGACAAACTCGCAACATCTCTTCTGTGAGATAGAGGTTGCAAGGAAGAGAAAAGGACATCTCCTACAAGGCTACGAAGTCTATTTTGAACTCTATCAAGGCAGGCCAAGTCCTTTCTAGCAGCTCCTGCCCAGATGTGGCAACAGTATTCCATCCTTGGACGTACCTGGCTCTTATATAAATAGAGAATTGCATCAGCAGTGATATATCTACTGGATCGATAGAAAGATCCCACCATTTTTCCAGCGTCCTTGGCAACAGATTTTATGTACGTGTTCCTTTTAAGATCAGGAGTAATGGTCAAGCCCAGAAGCTTGTCAAAACTTGAGGCCTCCTGAAGACGAGAGCCATTCATTTCAATTGATGCCAGATGAGGATCAGAATGTTGATGATGTAAAGAGAGAAGCTTGGTTTTAGATGCATTAAAAGTAACCAGCCACTCCTTTCCCCATTGTACTACATGCTCAAGATCAGAGGAGAGAGAATTGGAGAGAACTTGGTCGTTTACTGTCTTAGATGTGCTACCATAAATGGTAGTGTCGTCAGCATAAATGTCTACAAATGATGTAAGGATGTGATTTGGAAGATCATTAATGTAGATCAGGAAAAGAGTTGGGCCCAGAATGGACCCCTGAGGGACACCGGCATTAATACTGTGGGCTTCTGATTTTTGCCCCTCAACTACTACTCTTATGAACCTATCAGAAAGAAATGATTTAATAATTGAGAAGACATTTCCAGCTATACCATAGCTAGAGATCTTATGAAGTAAACCTTTATGCCATACCCTATCAAAGGCCTTAGATATGTCAAGAGCAATTGCCCTAGAAAGGTTGCCTCCGTCGAGAGATTTGCTAATCTTATGAGATATAACTGTAAGCACATCTGCTGTAGATCTAGCAGAACGGAAACCATATTGAGTGTCACTAAGAAGGTTATTTTTGTTGAGATGGTTTATTACTTCTGTATTTAACATAGATTCCAGCAACTTACTCATGACGCACAGGAGACTTATTGGCCTGTACTGAGAGGGAGATGAGCGATCACCTGAATTCTTAAATACAGGGCATACTGATGAAATTTTCCAGGGAGATGGGAAACTATTCTCCTTAAGACAACGTTTAAATAGTTTTGTAAGTATGGGCGCTAGTTCAGGTTGAAGTTTTTTTGAGTACTATAATTAGTACTAGTTTAAATATATATGTTTTCTCTGAATCGCATTTGATTTTTATTGCTATGGTTTTTGTTTTAAACTTTTATGATTTGTACGAGGTTAGTCTTTATTCTAATTTCAATTAAGTCTAATACTTTTTCCAGTTGTGTAAGGCCTAATATTGTGCTGTTAATTTTATGATTATCATAAATTTATGATACTTTTCAGGTTCCATTAGCCATTAATATATCTGGTAAATTCGAGCAATGCCCTCAGATCTATGCCTCCTGTAGATTCACGCTGCAATCACATGTGAGTGTAAATTACACGGTTTCTTTTTTTGTGTTGTTGATTCTTATCTGCTCTTCTTTCTTTTATTAGCTTCATGGCAAGTGTTTACTAGCTAGTCTTTTCATGTTCATATTTTTATCATATTTAAAACACCTAAGAGAACAGGGGTTTATTATTTTACTATAATTCACCCCAACACAAGGAATATTGCACTTTTAAACGTAAGTGGCTACTACATAATGGGTTGGGCAAAGTAGATATGTCTGACGCCTCATGTGCACACACACAAGTAGACAAATAAGTCTTCATCTATATGATTATGACCTCGAGAAATCCCATGGGAGATCAGTTCAGGGTCACTTTCAATGCGCAACATGGTATCACAGCTCTCTCAATAAAATATAAATTATGATATAGCAAACGCTCTTAGCGCCACTTAAGATTTAGGGCCCCTGTACTACCAGTCGGAAACAGCAGCTAGATAAACTGTCAAACGATCAATCTCTCAGACAAGAGCGACCAGACTAATTGTGTGAACATTAATTAAAGGTAATCTGTGCGTTATTTTTTCATTCTCCGAGTTTGGAAAGAAGTTAACTTCGTGTTTTTTTTATTTTATTATTTTTTTAAATTCACTTAACTTTGTGATACGATGATGTGTTCTATTGGTAATTTTTGCAGTTGATAAAATATAGATTATAATATAGAAAATGGAATTTGAATAGCAATAGCATTTTGATGTTGTTATAATTAACTGTATTTTGAACATGAGTATTTTGAATATTTCGACGCATTCGATCGAAATTCTGAATTACAATGTAAAATGTTACGGCCTCAGATAATATTAGATTGCAAAATATCTGATGCTACACTTAGTTCATTTTGTCTTCGATCGGTGAATGAGAAGTCCTTCTAGACTGAGGCAATTTTAATTTTTGTTCCAATCCATGCTTATGAATTTCTTTGATTCCAGATAAATAAGTGCATTTTCCTATATCAGGTAATAATGCAGCTATGTGTTAGACAAAGACACACAGGCATACATACAAACACACGTGTTTATACATGTCTTGCTTACGTAATATGTCAAGTATGACCGTCTTTGTGACTAGGTTAGTATCTAAAATTTATATGTGACGAAATGACGATCCAAGTTTTATAAGTAAGTTTTATAAGTAAGTTTTATAAGTAAGTTTCATAAGTAAGTCCGATAAAACTAATTGTGGTTTCTGCTTTACAGGTGATTGAACTAATTGTGGTTTCTGCTTTACAGGTGTTTGAACTGGGTCAGGTGTGAAATGAAGCCTGTTGAATGTCGAGCAGTGATCTGGTTTTTGTATTTGAAAGGACGCATACCAATAGAGACTTTTGATGAAATGAAAGAAACTTATGGTGTTAAAGTCCCATCATATGACTTTATACAACGCTGGCATCGTAAATTAAAACATAGCCAGAAGTCTGTGGAAACAGGTCCCAGATCTGGTCGCCCCCCCTTCTGTCATTGATGAGGCATCTGTCCGTCAAGTTGAGGCTGCCATTTTGGAAGATCAGCGCATTACTATTCGCCAAATAGCCCAATATGTTAAGATTAGTACAGGATCTGTGGAAACTATCATTCATGACCATTTGCATATGCATAAGGTGTCTGCCAGATGAATTTCCAGGTTGCTCACACCATTCAGAAGCAAGAACGCGTCAAGTGCTCGAGGATGAATTTAGAGATGTGCCAAGAAGATGAGTCAAAGTTTTTCAAAAGACTGATTACACAGGATGAAACCTGGGGCCATCACTATGATCCAGTGACCAAAGCCCAGTCAATGCAGTGGAAGCACTTGGACGCACCACCTCCAAAGAAGGCAAGAGTGCAGCCCTCCGCTGGCAAGGTCATGCTCACAGTCTTCTGGGACCAGGACGGAGTAGTGATGACAAATTTCCTGGAAAAGGGTACCGCAATTACAGGAGCCTATTATGCTTCACTTTTGAGGAAATTAAGGGAAGCCATCAAAATCAAGAGGCGGGGCAAGATCAGCAAAGATACACTCCTCGTGCAGGACAACGCTCCGGTCCACAACTCGCATGTCACCAGATCAGAAGCACGGGCGTGTGGTTATGACATCATCCCCCATCCTCCCTACTCTCCTGACCTTGCACCCTCTGACTTTCACCTCTTCCCAGTCATGAAGTTGTTTTTGAAAGCGTTTCCCAGATGACGCAGCCTTGATTGCTGAAGTCACGTCGTGGTTGGAGGACCAACCTGGGGTGTTCTACAAAACGGTCTCCAGAGCTGGATCAAACGATGGGAGAAATGCATAGCTCTGGGTGGTTCCTATGTAGAGAAAGACAATAACTGCCAAGTTTCGTTGCTCTACTGCTATGGGAAGTGGTGCAGGGGCATTACTTATTGTACGCCTCTCGTATATTGTACTGATTTAAAAATATTTTTTAAAAAAATGACTTCGATGCCATCAGCTAGAATCGAGACCAAAACATTTAGTGCGCCAGACGTGCCCCCTACTGTTTGAGCTACGGAGAAATAGATAAGAAGGATTTAACACAAAACCACTTAAAGTTATGAATGAATTTGAGCATGCGCAAAAGTAATAGAAATATGTCGGCAAGTTGAAATGAACATTTTGCATTTCAACTTGCTGACTTTTGTACGCAACTAAAATCAGAGGACCAGGCCTTTATGTGCTTCAGACTAAATATGCAACACATTATTAGTTACTTCTGTTTTCTCAACCGCTCTCCCTCAAACCAAGACTGTACCCTAATAAACAAAGTCTCAGACAGCATAGATATAGCACTCTCCCTCGATACTAGCGCACAAATACATGTATTTGGTGACTTCAATGTCCACCACAGTAACTGGCTAGGATTCTCTAATCACACAGACGTAGCTGGTAGCGCAACACATAGCTTCTCTATATCCCATTCTCTATCTCAGTTGGTTAAATTTCCGACACGTTTCCTAGACCAGCACGATCAACATGCCTCACTTCTAGATCTCTTTCTGACAACGGTTCCCAATGACTGTACAACAAATGCCCACAGCCCACTCGGGAATGCTGATCACGCTGTGATAATGGTAGAAATCAGCCTAAATTCTCGCCCTAAAACTGAAGACCCACTACTCAAAACAATGAGGTATTACAAAAAGGCTGATTGGGAAGCCATCAGAGAGCTCATCAGAGATGCCCCATGGCAAAATATCTTTACTCTTCCAGCGGAACAGTGTGCAAATGAGACCACTAAATGGTTCAAAACTGCTATTGAAGCACATGTTCCCGCACGGAAATTCTATAGCAATCCCCACTCTCCCCAATGGTTTACTTCTGCTTGTGCAGCTGCCATATGTCAAAGGCAGCATGCGTTCCGCAGACTCAACCGACATAAGTCCAGCTCAAATAAACAGAAGTTTATAGAAGCTAGAAATAATTGTAAGAGAGTGATAGAGACAGCTAAGACAGATTACTCTGAAACCACCAGAAAGCGCATCGAAGCACAGAAATTAGGAACCCGGGATTTTTGGAAAATCTACAACAGCGTAGTTAATAATGGACAGTCAACTATTCCCCCACTAACAAACAATCATGAGGTTGCTTGCACGGCAACTGACAAGGCTAATCTGCTTGCCAGTCGGTTTGCCTCAAACTCCACACTGAACTCGGTACACCACTCACTCCCTGATTTTCCTCTGCGAACAGACGCCACACTTGACGATTTGAAAATCACCCCTTCTCAGGTACATGCTATTATAAAAAACCTAGACACCTCAAAACCATGTGGACCAGATCTAATCCCGGCTGTGCTATTAAAAAAATGCTCTGCCGAGGTTGCTCCAGTTCTGTCCAAACTTTGCAATAAATGCCTTAACGAATCTTGTTTTCCCGACTGCTAGAAAACCGCCTCTGTGGTACCAGTCTTCAAGAATTCTGGTGAAAGAACTGACCCACTAAATTATCGCCCCATTAGCCTCCTCCCGCTTTTCGCCAAAATATTTGAGTCCTTAGTTAATCAAGCCCTAGTCCAGCACCTAACAGCTGCTAAACTCCTGACTGACAAACAATATGGATTCAGGCAAGCCCGTTCAACAGCAGATATCTTAACTGTAGTTTCTGAACGTATATACCGTTCAGGGGAGGGTAGAGCGGTGGCCCTTTATATATCAAAGGCTTTTGACAGGGTATGGCACGATGGTCTTCTAAGGAAAATTAGATCATATGGAATCACTGGAAGAATTCATAATGTAATTAAATCCTTCTTAAGTAATAGAGAAATCAAAGTTGTCCTAGACGGTCGTACATCCAAACAATATGACATAAATGCGGGAGTACCTCAGGGGTCTCTCCTTGGACCTCTATGATTCCTGATATTCATAAATGACCTCCCTGATAAAATTGTTTCGGAGATGGGTATTTTTGCCGATGACACCACTCTCTATAACAGATATGAGGGGAAAACAAATGAACACATATCCAAGGAAATGGCAGACACTCTAGAGGATGACCTCCAATCCGTAGTGGAGTGGGGACAAAAATGGTTGGTCACATTCAATGCTGCTAAGACTAAGCTTGTTTCCTTCAATAACTACAAGAAACCATTCTCTACAACCAATAGCAGTGGCCAAGAACACATTGCCTGAAAGTACTTCTTTTAAACTCCTCGGCCTAACGTTTACAGGGAATATGAACTGGAATAGATACATTGAGAGCATTGCCAAGGATGCTACAAAGAAGGTTGGCTCCCTCTACCGTGCTAGAAAACTACTTACGCCTGACAGTATCCTATACCTTTATAAGGCAACCATTCGCCCATGTATGGAGTACTGTTGTCACATCTGGGCTGGTGCATCTGCTGCTTGTCTCTCGCTCCTGGACAGGGTTCAAAAGAGAGTCGCCAACCTGATAGGTCCTCAACTGTCATCTAGGCTTCAGCCTCTGTCCCATCGACGAGATGTTGCATCCCTCTGCCTGTTCTACAAATACTTTAATGGTGAATGCTCTGACGAACTGCAAATACTTGTACCTCCCCGCCGTAACTACCCCCGACAAACCCGACAAGCTACTAAGTCTCATCCCTTTACAGTAGAGATCCCTAGGTGCAAGAAAGCCTTTTACTCCAATAGTTTCTTCCCCAGAACTGCGGGTCTTTGGAACTCCCTTCCGTGATTCTGCTTTCCCAACTGCAATGATATGCAAAAGTTCAAGTGTTATGTTAACAAACATCTTTCTACTCTTCTCCCATCATAATGACCCCGCTAATTAAGTCCCTAATAGTAGCCCCCTACTTCAAAGTGGCACTGTGCCTTGTTTGGGGTGTAAATTGAATTTAAAAAAAATATCCATCCATCCAAACAAAGGGTTTACTCGTCATAACCCATCCTTTGTATATGATTACTATTTCCTGTTAATTCCAATGTTATATGACCAGTAGTTTTAGAGTTAATCAGTAAAATATTTTCACCCAGATATACACACACACATACATCTACTGTTTTACGTCAGCAAAAACGCATAATATAAGGTTGGCCTTGTTATGTAATTAATATATAATTATGAAACCGATCATAGGGAATTGATAATTTTACTATTTGTATTATTCGGACTAATATTCTGACCTTGGATGTTATTCTAACAATGTTTCGGATGATGTAACCTCCGACCTTCTTCAAATGTGTTTTGTCGAACTTGGAAATTAATACAGAATTTCGAACTAAATCGTTCATTTAATTGTTTTCGTTCTGTCATGCATTGGTGCATTTTCAACCAAATTTTTGGGGTGAATTTTTAATTATTTTTTTTAACTTATTATCGCTTGCGATGGAAGTTGAACCTTTAAACTCAAAACGATATTCTCTTAGAACTGACTGTAGTCATTGCTATATATATATATATATATATATATATATATATATATATATATAGAGAGAGAGAGAGAGAGAGAGAGAGAGAATGAATGATAAAAGTCTATTTCATGATGTTGACTATCTTATAATTTATTCAGTTTACATTTACAATTCTTGACAGTATCTGTTTCGTAGCACAAAATCAATCACTTAATTATTATATAAATTAGTGAATCTATTATGCCCTTAACCCATCAGAAGAAATAGCAATAATCAATCAAAGGAAATAAAGTGCGTTTTGACATGATTAAAACCCGAAAATTGGAAGAGAAGCTGGAAATACCTTACAATATGTTTCCATTACGCTATTACTGTCAAGAATTGTAAAAGTCGACTAAATTAAAGGAATAAATTTTAAGATGGTCAACATCATGAACTTTGGAATATAGACTTTTGTCATTCATTCCCTATATTGCTCTGTAATTACATTGAGCTTCTTAAATAAGGATTGGTATATATTATAAGGAAATAAAGTATATTTACACAGAAATATATATATATATATATATGTGTGTGTGTGTGTGTGTGTGTGTGTGTGTGTGTGTGTTAATCATTTACTTGAAACGTACTCGGTTTGTATATACCAATCGTAATGGATTAAAAGATTTCAGATATGTTAGTTGCAATACGAGACAATATTGTAATGGATACCTTTTGACAAGTAATAAATGACCAACTGAGAAAACTTGATATTTAGAACTTGGAGAATTATACTACAATATATATATATATATATATATATATATATATATATATATATATATATATATATATATATATATATACGAGCAAACAGTTAATAAAACATGTTAAAAACACTTTGAAATGAGTTAAAAACATATTTAATCTGAAAAGGAAACACTACATAAGTGGATAGTCCTTAATCCGTAGAGTTCCGAAGAAATACTTTCCTTCTCATCAGAGGGCAGGAATTAGCAAAATGCGGGATCGGATATGCTTTTCACTCTACTGCCGAGACATAAATATAAATAAGAAAGATCAGGGAAGAAAAAGATGAGAAAAAAATGGTGATATAGTTAAATATAAAATAGAGAAACAAATGTCAAAATGACCCAGACAGGAAATGTTAAAGGCGCGAAAAAATATATAGAGCAAAATAATATAGGTCAACTGAAATATACAGGTCATCACTTAAAACAATGTCGGCAAAAGTTGTTAGAAGACACTAAATGGAAAATAAATAAATAAATTAATAAATAAATAAAAAATAAATAATAAATAAACAATAAATAAATAAAAAATAAAAAATAAAATATAAAATAAACAATAAAAATTATTTAAGGGGAGAGGATGGCCGGTATCTGCAAATTCAGGAAGAAGCAAGAAAAAAAAGTAAGTAAATGCATATAGTAAAATATAAGTAAATATACATACAAGATATGAAAGTGTGGGTAGATTGATATATTAGATAGATAGGAAAGTTTACAGAATAAAGCAGAAAATGCAGATAAAAAACCGGCCATGCAAAGAAGAGATAAAGAATTATAATAAAGGATTATTAAATTATAAATTATTAAGAAGTATGTAGAGAAACGATAAAGTTATAGAAAAATTTTTTTATATCTATATAAAATTTAAAAGTAACAACTATGTAATTTCAAAATTGCCATAATTAAATTTGGACTTATATATATATTGGACTTATGTTTTGGAGGTTAATGCAATGTTTTGTTTACAAATAATGTTATACTTCCTGTTTTGCGTGGTTAGGTTACTACTTATCAAGGCTCGAATGCCACTCGAGGATAAGGATTAATGAATTGAAGGTGGTGGTTACATAGAAACTAATTTGTGATTCAAGTGAAAATCGAAAACGGAATCCCAAAAGGTTGTTTACCTTCATTATGTTGGCATCGGTAATGGCCAAAGAGGTCTCTGATTTGATGAAGAGTAAGCAGATACCTCGCAGAGGCACCTCTTTGCCGTCGGAGACAAATATTTTCGGTTTAGGGGCACGAGAGATCCTCAACGTATTTTGCCCAACACGAAGGTGATCCACTGGAAGATTGAAAAGCGTAAAAAATGAAAATTCATTTAATATTCATTTAATATCCATTTAATATTCATTTTTATTCGAATTCAAGTTCATTTAATATTCATTTTTATTCAAATTTAAATTCATTTAATATTCATTATTATTCGAATTAAAATTCATTTAATATTCATTTAATATTCATTATTATTCGAATTTAAATTCATTTAATATTCATTTAATATTAATTTAATATTCATTTTTATTCGAATTTTAATTCATAGTTCATTTTCTGTGTTATGAATTACTGCTATAAACTCGATTAGCAAAACAGTCAAAACAATATTTAGAAATTGAAAAAGGTACTTTTATTTGTATTATTTACAGATTTTGAAAAATTGTTTTCCTCGTCATGTTCGAATTTCAAACACGGGTTGACAACAGTAATAATATCAGCAAAAACCCATAATGAAATCGGAATATCACGTGGTTTTAAAATCTCAATAGAAATGACGTTTGTGCCACAATTCTCCAGGAATATTTTCGCTGATTAGATGTCTTCGTATCAGATGATTTTATTGTTATTGCTTCTGTACTAATGAGTAACCACTTAACTTATTAAGGATAAAAGACATTCGTGGATAAGCGTTAATAAGATCGATGGATCGTTAGTTGAATGAGAAAATAAAAAAAGATGAATTGAATGAACAAAATTTATGACGAAACATTTAATACAAGTATTTGCTGACTCAAAATTTCAAAAGGATCATGTTGTAGTTTGGGGGCGGGGGAAGAGGTCCTTGCGAAGGTATGCTATGTTTAAAAATAAACCTTTTCGTGATTCCAGCAAAAGATTCCTTATAACTCTGCTTTTAGTGTTTATGTTGATAGCATATGGCTGCAATTTCAGCCGTTATACAGCCATCATCAGCAAAACAGACGAATAGCATTTCACAAGGTGTAATAAATTACAAGTGTCTTCTCTGTGCACCCGATAGAATACTACATCGATATTCACAAGCATTGCAAGACGAGTGATGTAAAAGCATGTGAATTATGGCCAAACACACAAAGGGAAGTTCCTTTTAGCTAATACGGCTTCACAATCCGCATTGGCTAATACGGCTTCACAATCCGCATTGGCTAGTATATATATCACTTTTTGTTTTTGTACTATCTTACAAGCATTGTGTATGATGAAAGTCAGGCTTTGATATTTGTTTATCGCTTGCGAAGATGTTCATGATCATGCAATTGTTTTGTGGGTCTGATGATAGATCGTAAAACCAATCCAATAATAGAGTACCTTCGCATGTGATGCATCTGTATGATGATTCTGTAGCTCTGTCTTTTATAGCGTCTCCTCTCACATTATTCAACGCGAGCAGATTCAGCAATTGTGACTCCTTTGTGGCTTGCAGTACGCCGTGACATCTGTTTAGCGATAGGTTTTACTACGAATTGGGATGCAAATCGAACATTTTAAGGGAGCACTTAAATCTGTCCTTAAATTGTTTCAGCTGTTCTATTACGGTTCTTTTTTTCCTTTGGACGGCAGAATAAGTCTTAAAACTGACATGCCGCATATATGACCCGCCCAATAAATCTTACGAATGGTCTAAATAACTAAATACTATTGTCACCGATGAATAAGCATCATTAGACTAGGTAAAGTTTCAGGAGAGCTGGAGAAACGTGAAAAGTTGTAAGTTTTTGCGTCTTCCATATATGAAAATTGCGAGTTTCCTTAATAAATACGAGTAGTGCAGTCACAATAAAAATTGTGTCAAATTCTCAGGACCTCGTGCAAATAAAATGACCTCCGATTGTTTATTTGAAAATCGCAGGCGATCACGACTGTATCCGATTTCATAACAATTTCTTGTTTTCCAAAGAAGTGCACATATGCAAATACAATGCATCTGCAAAAATGGTAACAGACTTGATGGTATAGCTGGAAAAGTCTTCTCAATTATTAAATCATTTCTTTCTGATAGGTTCATAAGAGTAGTAGTTGAGGGGCAAAAATCAGAAGCTCACAGTATTAATGCCGGTGTCCCTCAGGGATC
Organism: Euprymna scolopes; assembly: GCF_053919585.1. Taxonomy (NCBI): domain Eukaryota; kingdom Metazoa; phylum Mollusca; class Cephalopoda; order Sepiida; family Sepiolidae; genus Euprymna; species Euprymna scolopes. The sequence continues at coordinate 7,883,509 of NC_136487.1, read as the reverse complement.
CATCCTGGGCCTAACTCTTTTCCTGATCTACATTAATGATCTTCCAAATCATATCCTTACATCATTTTTAGACATTTATGCTGACGACACTACCATTTATGGTACCACATCTAATACAGTAAACGACCAAGTTCTCTCCAATTCTCTCTCCTCTGATCTTGAGCACGTAGTACAATGGGGAAAGAAGTGGCTGGTTACTTTTAATGCATCTAAAACCAAGCTTCTCTCTTTACATCATCAACATTCTAATCCACATTTGTCATCAATTGAAATGAATGGCTCTCGTCTTCAGGAGGCCTCAAGTTTTGACAAGCTTCTGGGCTTGACCATTACTCCTGATCTTAAATGGAACACCTATATCAAATCTGTTGCCAAGGCCGCTGGAAAAATGGTGGGATCTTTCTATCGATCCGGTAGATATCTCACTGCTGATGCTATTCTCTATCTATATAAGAGCCAGGTACGTCCAAGGATGGAATACTGTTGCCACATCTGGGCAGGAGCTGCTAGAAAGGACTTGTCCTGCCTTGATAGAGTTCAAAATAGACTTCGTAGCCTCGTAGGAGATGTCCTTTTCTCCTCCTTGCAACCTCTATCTCACAGAAGAGATGTTGCGAGCTTGTCTCTGATGTATCGTTATTTTCATGGAAAGTGTTCAACTGAGCTTCAATCTATGGTCCCCCCTCGCCAAACTTTCACAAGAAACACTCGTCTAGCTGTAAACACTATCAATAATTTCCCCCACTCTTTATCTGTGCCTAAACCTAAACGTAGATTCCATGAACAAAGCTTCTTTCTTAGAACTGCACGCCTGTGGAATTGTCTTCCGTTTTCCTGCTTTCCGGCTGACTACAATATGGTTGTGTTCAAGTCTAAAGTAAATAAGTTCTTGATGAGCCGTTCCATATAAGTTATCAAATTTACCAAATTTTCATTACTAATGATTACTATATTGACCAATTTCTACTGTACACTCTTTAACCCTTATCCTTGAGTGGCCTCTGGGCCTTGATAATGTGGTGATGCCTTTGTAAAAAAAAAATAATAATTCTAATTCATTTGAATCGAATCATCAACGTGACTTCGAAATTCTTCAACACATCACGGAAGAGGTGAAATGTAAGATGCGATAAAACGCGCTGATTCAATGTTAAAGTTTAGCAATGTAAATTCTATTTTAAACGGAAGCGTGATAGAACGAAACATTTAATGGATGCAAGAACGCGATTAATCCTTCTCTATTTACTATCCTATATCTTTGTAAAGCCACAATTCGCTCATGCATGGAGTATTGTTGCCACATCTGGGCTAGTGCATTTACCACTAGTCTCTCCATCTTAGACAGAGTCCAAAACAGACTCTCAGACCTTATAGGTCATACACTGTCGATTAAGCCCAACTTCTGTCCCATCGTCGCAATGTCTAATCCCTGTTCCTGTTATAAAAGTACTTGAATAGAATGTCCTCTTATGAATCCACTTTTTCTCTTTTCGATGTGCATACCACCGACTGACACAAGATCCCAAATAGTGATCTCTTAGTTTGAAGTGGCAATATGTTTTTGGGGAGATGGTGAAAATGTTTTTTTTTTTAAAACTAGTAATAATTTAACTAATCTATCACTCCCTTCATTAGTCAGCGAAAAAGAATTCTTAAAATAAAATCACATTTCGTAATTTCCAAGTTAATAATTATTCTTATATTCATAGAAAAGAAAGGCATAATACAAACGCTGTATAATCGCAAACGTTCATCAGAATCTCTTTGATTCAAGAAATAACATTATTTAGTTAAGGAGTCGAATTTTAATAATTTTTAAGGTAATTATTATATATACTAGCGGGAAGACCCGACTTTGTCCAGGATTGAATGGGGATCAACGAATGTTCCGACCTCTCATAATTTATTCTAATCAAAATCAATGAAATCGTCCATTTTTTTTTAATTAAATCGATTAATTGCCTGTTCTAGTTGGGAACCCACTGTGGTGCATCGGGAGGAAAATTCACATGTCTTCCTCCAGTGGCTTAGTTCACAGTAAATTGTAGTTTACATTGCAATGTTAAGAACCTGCTGTTGATTTTATGATTTATTTTTTAAATAATGGTGTGAATTAAAGTTTAAAATGTAAAGTCATGTATCATAGTTCAATTGTGCTCTAAACAGAAACATCATTTCAAACGCGCCCCTACCATATCAAAGAACCTACTGTTGAGTTTATATGCCGGACCTTTCTGATTGTGCAGTAATAAAGTTTCTCAAATGCACTTGTAAGGTTAAGTTGTTTATGGCGTTAACTTTAGAGAAATTGCTTGTCTATTCTTTAATCTCTTTTTTTTTTCGATTATCGATTATCGATACTTATCAAAGACATTCCGATAAAAAATATACCTAAAGGCACATAAATTACAGTTGTGTGAAATTTGAAAAAAATATGGCCAATTATTTAGGAGTCCATATGGAACAAACTCACACACACAATGTGGCAACAATACTCAACACATGGTCAAATGGTGGGCTTGTAGAGGTGCAAAATACTCTCATGCGTTATTTACTATCACGATAGAGATAGTCTATCTTCTTTGCAGCAGTTTTGGTAATGTCCTCAATGTATCTGTGCCAACTCATGTTTACTGCGAAGCCGAGGAGCTTGCACGAAGTACTTTCAGATAATGCATCATTAGCTCATGGTTATTAATATGTGAGAAAGTTTCATGTAAAGGAAAGAAGCTTAGCTTTGTCAGCATTGAATATTACCATCCAGTGTTGTACTCATTCAACTACAGACTGGAGGTCCATGGCTTTTTGGTAATGTTAATTGCATTGAAATAAGGAAAAATGAAAGTAAAACAGGGGAAATACAATAATATTGTAAGTTGCAGCACTTAAAATCTCTCTTTATATGTAGCAATCTATCTATCTATCTATCTATCTATCTATATATATATATATATATATATATATATATATATATATATATGCTTATTGTATAAAAGGAATTTTATCTATGTGTGTACGTGTATGCATGTGTGTGTTGTGAGTTCGTTCCCTATTAACACAGAAACGGCTGGGCAAACATTTTGAAAATTTCGCATGAAGGTACTTTATGTGTCTGGAAGTGTTCTTACGTAGGTTTGGTATCGGAATGCGCCTGATAAGTATCGAAAATTGATAATAAGAATCCGATTAAAGAATGAAGTCCGATTTTGATCAAACTAACATTTTTATACAACTTAAACATCACAAGTGCATTTGCGAAGTTTTTCATCGCAAAGGCAGAAAAGTCCAACCTATAAGATAAACTGCAGATTCTTTTATAAAACAGGAGCGCGTTCGAAAAAAAATGTTTCTTTTTAGAGTATAACTGAACGAACTGAACTCGAATTTTGTAGGTCTAACTTCAATTCAAGTGATTATATAAAATAATTTCATAAAATCAACAGTCGATTCTTTGATAAGACAGAGACGCGTCCAAAATGAATGTTTCCGTTTAGAGCACAAATAAACCATGATACTTGACTTTTGCATCTTAAACTGAGTGTAACCATTATTTACAGATAATTTTATAAAATCAACACTAAATTCTCTACAATAGAATATAGACTATAATGTATTGTGAACTAGGTCACAGCGGAGAAACATGTGAAGCTTCCTCCATGTACACTGCAGGGGGTCCCTAGCTAGAGCAGACAATCAATCGATTAAAAAAATAAGCCGATGTCACTGATAATACAATAATGGCAATAAAATTATGTAAAGGTGGAACTAGACTGGCCGTCAAATACGCTTAAATATGATATTTTAATTTGTCCAGATTTCGTATATATTATTATAGAGTTGTGATTTAAAAAATAATAAAAAAGTATTCGGGTACCCTCAGCTAGAATCGAAACCGAAAGCAAAACTCAAGCATTCAAAGCTGGTGACGTTACCGAGGTGACACGCACATGAACTGATTAAAAATAAACTAAGATGAATGTACAAAATGTATAACGATTGATTTCAATTTTGACCCTTTTTTTACATCCTAAAAAACTATTTTAAGCGCATAAAAAAATGAGCAATTAAAAAATCTTATCATTTGAGGCCCCTAGCACAGCTCGGTGACTTTTGGTTTCGGAAGAGATAGAGTTTAAAAATATGGGACAGACAGACAAACATAGTGAGTTTTATGAATTAGATTACAGTGTGATCAGTTTTGAAGTATGAATTCTCATTAATTGGAACAGAAATCTTTGTGCTCCAACTAGTTTCTTTTTAACCAAATTTTCTTTGATATACAACGTTTAATTTTTACATATGTTTATTCAGCCTTACAATAAATTTGAAATTACATTTTATTCAATCAATGACTTTAAAGTTTAAACTATAATTATAACCGTTAATAGCTGTTTTAATATGACTCAGTTTCATGTGTGGTTCAACGTCATGACGTGTTAACGAACCAAGTGTGACTGTTTCTATATGCATGTGTTAGTGTGTGCGTGTGTGTGTGTGTGTGCGTGCGTGTGCGTGTGTGTGTGCTTGTATGTGTGTAAAAAAAGAACCAAACTAAGTTATATGTCCATTAAAGTTTCGTTTTTATTGTAAGATTTTTCCTCGATAAATGAATTCATTCATCCAGAAGAAGTTTTACAGTACAAATGAAACGTTGCATGACATATTACTTCGTTTCTTTCTTGTCTATTTCGTCGGAATACTATTTCCATTATTCTCATCTATAATTTTCTATGGTATAAATCTCACCTGTTTGTTATAATGTATGTATGTATGTATGTATGTATGTATGTATGTATGTATGTATGTTAGTATGTTTGCAAAAAATTTTGACAGAGGCGGCGGATTTTCACAAGATCCGTATCGTTTTTAAGCGCGACCCTTTGGACGACAAATATCGAAAAAATAGCTAAAAACATTCATTCCTTCACCCTCATATGGGCACTTTTCTACAGGGAGGGGTCGTTTTTTTCGTCGATATTTTCGAAAGTCATCCTCTCTTTTCGATTGAATAGTTTTAATTTAAACATTCGTCATTTCCGGTTTGGCGATGGGCGCAACAACAAACACGTCACGCTTTTTTTTTCACGTTCTTTTTCTCCTTCGCGGTATGGGTTCAAACCTGCCTGCCTACGAAATTTTATTTATTTATTTATTTTTTTTTTTGCCCAACACACTTCCAAACACCTGGGCAACGCCGAGCACCCAGGCTAGGCATATATATATGTATATATGTACGTCTCTATTCACTCTCTAGAGACAATGAAAACCCCTGTAAAAGTATCTGCGTTTGTAATTGTGAGGTCAGGGTTGCGCAATCACCAACCGTACCTCTCCTAAATCGGCACTGCTTTGGTCCAATGGCAAGAAGAAGTCTAAGATTGACGGGGAACAATGTCGAGATACGCAAAAATCACACACAACACATGGAATTCCCAAATTGTCACCAATTTTTGTACTGACCAGGCTAAACGTTGTTTAACTTCGGTGATTTAACGGCGACGTATATTTATATATAAATTTTGTCCCTTTTTCAGCAATTTTTATCGACTAAAAGCCAAATCGAATTTGTTGCTTAATTTCTTTATATATCAAGTTTAAGTCTATAAAATAAAAAATTTACAGAGTTGGTTCGTATGGACCGTTTCCCACACAAAAGGATGTGTCCAGTGATAACTTTTATCTAAGTAAAATATATTTATAAATATAAAAATGCACG
>NC_136487.1:7820293-7875293 GCF_053919585.1 Euprymna scolopes | reverse complement strand
TCATACTGCATCTGTTAATTGGTCTAATTTAGACATATGCTAAGTTATGTTTATTAGTTAACTTGTTGCATGGATTAACTAATTAGAAAAAAAACGATTAAAAACAATTATTTCTGTAAGAAAACGAAAAAAAAATCCAATTTGAATGTTGAAAAGTTTTTTGCTGTTGTTTTTGCTTTATGGCATATCGATTCGTTTTTAGTTATTTAATGATACAGAAAAATATATTTTAACCGATTAATTGTATACTGTTTGAGATGATGTCTTTACTGGAGTGAATAGTTTGATAATACCTTTCACAATTCTATAAGTGATCCGATAGTCGATTTCATAGCATTTTAGATTAATCATTCATCCGCGAATGTCGCAATGATAAAAGTGAACTATAACTTGTTACCCCAACAACTTTGACCCTCGGAGATGGGGTGGGTTCCTACTTGCAGCTCTTGGTTTTCTGGTAGATATTTTATGCTCATTCTTTTTTCAAATAAGAATTTTTGTATTGTTTTAATTGTTTTCATCTTGGGTGTTATTGGCACAGTGTTTAGGTCAATGAAACCGCCTACATTCGTCAGGTATAAACTCCATGTTTTTTTTCAACTAAGGAAAAGGGGGTTATAATATTATTATATTGCAAGAAATCGAACCTTGGGTTTAAGGATGTGTCCGTAAATTAAAAAAAGGTCAATTTTCAGGGGTCACTAAGGTATTTTTGAAGACTTTCCTATGATTCAGTTTTTAACTGAATCCTTCTATTAATTGTCAATATTAGTTAAAAGAAAATTTACGAAACCGTGGATAGACATCTTAGATGTGTTTTCGTTTCTTTGTTGTTCCAATGAAACCCAAGATGGGAATAATTGTCTGAAGAATCAAAACAATACAAATATTTATACCTCATCTCCAAAATTCAAAACTGCATCAAAATAAGAACTGATTCAAATAACTGGAAATGCAGACCTGAACAGAATGGTTTGCCCAGAGTTCAAATCAAGGTCGGCTTTGGGGGTGGGGAAGTCTCATTTCGTAAGCAAATCTGCACTAACCTGCTTCCTTATCAGTATCCGGTTCTTGGTAATAGAACATGATCTGTCGAGAACCTGAAGATCCCAGGAACTTATGAATTGTTTCAATCTGAAATAATAAGTAATGAACATGTGTTATATATTATTTTTATTGGAATTCTTTTGTGATGAGTAATTTATTTATTCATATCCTCGTCTTCATAGTTATTGTTGTTTCTCTACGTGTTGGCCCACTCATTCTTTGGCCTTCTTCAGGTAATTAACCGCGACGAGATAGGAATGCCGAGTCTCTTAACAATATCCCCGGTAATTACTACCTTCCATAGCTGCTGTTGTCTCATCAGGTGTGTGAAGCAACAAAAACTATGAAGATAAGAATAACAGTTCGCAAATAAATAAATAAACCCGTGATTGAATATTGAATTAAATCACGAAAAAATAAAAACAAAATATTGATTTTTTTTATTATTAAAAAGAATCGATTGATTTTTAAAAGAATTATTACCTTTCACAATTCATGCACGACTGCAAAATGCCACAAATTAAAAGTAAGAAGACTTAGCCATGATAGTCATATACTAATAGCACCCTACATGATAACTCATCCTTTAAATTCCTCGATTTAACATTCACATGAAACATGAACTGGAACAAATACATTGAAGATATCGCAAATAAGGTGAGCTCCCTCTACCGTGATAGAAAATTACTCACACCAGAGAGTATTCTGTATCTCTATAAGGCTACTATTCGCCCATGCATGGAGTATTGTTGGCACATATGTTGTATCGACTACTAGTCTCTCCTTTTTAGACAGACCCCCCAAAAGAGTATCGAAACTAAAAAGCTCCACACTATCGGTCAAGCTCTAACCCCTGTCCTATCGCCGCAATATTGCACTCCTATGCCTATTTTACAAGTATTTTAATGTAGGGTGCTTTGCTGAAATCATTACAATTTCACACCCTCGACGTATAAACACTCGATAAACCCATTTAGCAACAAAATTCCACCCCTTTAACAGTAAAGGTGCTTAAATAGCGGAAAGTATTTTACTCTAATATCTTTTTTCCTTAAACTGCTAGATTTTTGTAATCCCCTCCCTGCTCCCTGCTTCCTTGACTGTACTGGCATGCATAAGTTTCAATGTAATGTTAACCGACATCTCTATCACCTTCTTACATAGTCACCTGTAGACATGGTCCCAAATAGTTACCCCTTAAATTTTATATATCACTGTGTCTTGTTTGGGGTAAATAAAAGTTAAAAATAAAAATCCATGTTGCTTTTTAGGCACACTAACATTTGCTATTTCTTTGAAAACATGTGATCCAGATCATCTTGTCACGCAATAGAAAATGAATATCCCCAAAGATTTTATTTAGTGAAATTCCGGAACTCTAGGCGAGTGTTCGGAAAATCAGTCCATACGCAGTTGGGAATAGAAAGAGAGAGAGAGAGAGAGAGAGAGAGAGAGAGAGAGAGGGGGGGGAGAAATATAGAGAATGAATTAACTCGATTTATTTGATTGTTTTATAACATAATAACCCTTTTTATTGAAAGCATTAAGAATTTGAAACATAAAAAACGTTCGTGACAATAAGTCATAAAAATACATTTGCCGTAAAATAAAAATCATTACCTTCATGTTTTGTTAGTTTCAATTTCTCTAAAGCAACTCACAACCTAAACTCCAGACTCAAATCGTCCAAGCAACCTGCCACAGATGATGCTTGATTTTAGAAGTTCACCTTCACTCCACATGCAGAAAATGCAAGAGCTTTTTTATTTGTACACGTAAACCTTTTTCTTCAAAGAATACAGCTTGTTTAGAAAGACAAAAAAAAAAAACAGTATGAAAACAGACTTGCCTGAACTCCTTCGAGAATTGCATCTTCTACTTCGACTCTTTCCAATCGAAGGCAATCAGCCACCGTTTGAAGAATGTACAAATGTCGCTCGTCTAATTGTTGTCTCTTTGCCTCGCGTTCTTCTTTCAACTTTTGCTGCAAAATGAGATTGACATTAGGTTTATACACCTTTCAATTGACATTAGGTTTATACACCTTTCAATAAAAGTACCGTGAGTGAGAGAGAGTGAGAGAGAGAGAAAGAGAGAGAGATAGAAAGTAAAATAAAGTTAGAGAGTAAAAAAGAGATAAAATGTGAGAGAGAGTGAGTGAGAGTGATAGAGAGAAAGAAAGGAGAGTGAAAGATATAAAGTGTTAAAAAGAGAAAGAAAGGTACAATTGAAACATCATAAATATAACAAAAAAGATAAGGATAACTGTCAAAAACAAATAAATGACACATAAACATATTTATTGACTGTGACTTTTTGAATTGGAGAATGCAACGAATAGAATGTTTAGTTGCTATTCTTTTAAATGGATCTAAATATTTATAGCATGCACTAAAATATAAACGAACGTGTGCATCTTTTGGGTTAATGTTAAATGTTGTTTTTATAATGTTTCGCCAGATGTAACTTCCGACCTACTTCAGGTGTATCTTGTCGAACTCGGGAATCTTTCTCTCAAAATTTCGAATGGGACGCTTTATTTAATCTACATGGTAGTTTCTAAAAAGACACGTTATAAGCCGAGAAAAAATAGTGCTAAGTGACATTCTTCAAGAGGTTGAAGTTCAAACAATCATTGCAGACGATACTAAGAATGCAATTATGAATTACGAAAGGCATTTACCTGATCATAGCAAACAAAACGAGTCTAAAATTTCCGAGTGCGACCAAATATACCCGAGGAAGGTCGGATGTTACATCGGGCGATAGTTATGTAAATAATATCAAAATGCTAACAGTAATCTCAATAATAAAATATTTAACAATTCTCGTCTAAAAATACTGACAATCTGAAGCAATCAGAAATCTCTAATACTCATGATCTATTTTATATAATATATTTTTTTAATCAATGCTTTTTTTAACTTTTTCTTTACCATTTTTTTTTTTTTACTCCAAACAAGGCATATTGTCACTTGAAACGTAAGTGGCTATTATGTGGAATTATGCCTAACAAAGAACTGAAGGGAGTTGGGCAGCGAGGTGTCTGTTCACATTATATTTAAACATTTGCGTGTTAGTACAATCAGATAAGCAGGAAACGGGGAGAGAATACCAAAGTCTAGCACTATGAAGAAATAAACTCTTAGAGTCGAAGGCTTCCAGCATCTACTGACCCCCAACAGTAACCCTAACCCTAACCCTATTGACCCCCAATAGTAAAAGGATTGGGATTTTTCTGCTTGTCGGATTAGTCGAGAATATATGCGTCGAGGGGGAACAATTTCAAGTACTTGTAAAACATGCATAAGGATGCGAAATTGCGATGATGAGACAGAGGTTGGAGTTTAGTTGATAGTGCGGAACCTATTTAATTATGAGATCTTTTTTTGGACCTTGCGTAAAATTGAAAGACTATGAGGCGGTGCTCCAACCCAGATGTGGTAAGAATACCCCATGCATGGGAAAATTGTGACTGTGTACCATTTATCGTCTAAACCTTGGTTTTCTTGTAAATATAAAGCAGACGGACAAAAATTAAGTATGAATTACAAGTAGTCCTAAAAAATGACATTGATAAATAAAAATAATTTAAATGCCTTCATCATCCGAACAGAGAAATTGAATAGTTTTTAATTTTCATCCAATATGTCATTTTTGGATTGAAGAGTTCGAATTCCAAACAAGATGGACACCATTTCCAACATTACGAATTATAAGATTATAAAATCTTTTGCATTGAAACAGTCCACCAAACTGCAGAATTATGTTCTATATAAAATGATACCGGCACAAACGATGTTTGCTTTAAATTTATTTTCAGCATTCTCCTAATTCTCGCTTCCCCTTCTTACTGTTTAATGCTAATACTATTTAATTAACGATGTTTCTGAAAAAAGGGTAACATTGCTGTTTTGGAATCAGAATCTATTCCATGTTACACTTGTCATTTGAAATTTTTTGATCTAGAATAGTATTTCTTTCCAACTTGTTATATCAAGTGGCTTCATCCCTTGTCTGGGTGATTTGCATAAAAATATTATAAAAAGGGTTTCAATCAAAATTTAAATTAAAAACAAAATTATTGCGTCGTGCATTCGAACTTTTTAATCATAATTTCTTTCCTTTCCTAATTTGCTTTTCAAAATTGTTTTAAAAATCTTAGATTGGATCATTTAACTAAATTTTCCTTAACCCTTTAGACCTTGGCCCAATTAAGCAATGATTAGCCAGAAAGACAATAAGCGATTAGGCAAATTATTAAAGTATTATTAGAATGCCGAAATATTGCCATGAAGGTTGGAATGGTTAAAATCTTACTAATAATTATTCATTTCATACGAGTGTATTTACTCATGAAGTAAAATCATTTTAGTTTATGTCTTTTATTTTTTAAATTGGTCACTTAAGATGGTTCATACTTTCCAGTCAGCCTTTTTTTAAAAAAAAACCTTATCATTTTTAAAAAACTTTATCATTTTAAAAAAACCTTATCATTTTTAAAACACCTTATCATTTTTAAAAAACCTTATCATTTTTAAAAAACTTATCATTTTTAGTAAAAGATTTTCAACTTGGAGTCGAGTATTTAGGGTGATGATTACCAGTATGACAAGATAACCAGAGTTCCCGAATTGGCTATAGGTATTTGTCACATAATCCTTGGTAACTGTGGCCAGAAATACGAGGTCTAAAACCAGGATTTCTGATCATGATGAACTTGAAGACGTGCTGGGAACATAATAGTCTCTCGTAGGGAATAGGATCTAGAAAAAAAATGTGTGGATCGAGAGAAAACGGTAGCGGAAATGTAACTAACGCTGTGTTTCAAAGTTAGTCTAATGCACATGAAGGCCGGGTCATCTGATTCTAGTTTGAATTCTCTAGTCAAAGTGAGCTCCTTACAAATCACTATTACTATGTAAAAGTCACTTTGTGTGTGTGAGTTCTTATAGGTTCCGAAACGGATGAGCCTGTCCTTTTCAAATTTAATATAAAGGAAATTTATATGCCTGCCAGTGTTTTTAGGTATGTTTTGTACAGAAATTCATCCGGTAAGAATCGAAAATCGAAAAAGTCCAATCTTAAAACTAGATTCTCTCTCTTATAGATAAAAGGAATAATTTTTACAGAGAAATATTTTATGTTACACCGGACAGAAGAGATAATAAAATTTCGGCAAATCATTTCTTCTTAAAAAAATATTTTTTTATAATCTCAAGATATAGCTTAGTGGTAGTGCATTCGACTAAAGATCAAATGAAACAAACCCAGGCGTACCTCACCATTTTATTTTTTTCTTATTAATGAGTTAATTTACAATAAAAGAAGAGGTACCGTTTAAAATCGCCGCACATCATTTCTTTGTTTGCATATTTTAAAACTAAACATTAATCAGAGGTAACTTTTCCAGGGCATTCATCGTCAATCCCAAATATCAGCTGACGTGATATTGTAAACAAACACAGACGGAATTTCATGAACGACATTATCATTATTTTTATTTATTTATTTATTTTGCGAATAAGTCCACCGAGCAAATTATTCCTTGTAATATGTAATAATCAATAGAGGATTGATTCTATAATAATACATACGCAATCTGCATATTGAACGATCGGATAAACGCCAGCTAGTAGATTATAGGTTCATGCATATGTCTGTCTGAGTCTTTACAGCAAAGTAAGAAGCAAGCAGATATATTAAAGTAGTATAAATGTGTGGATGCGTGTAGCTTAGTTTCAATTAGCGCTATAATATCCGGAGAGTTTGATAGGAGAATCAATTCTACATCGTCTAGGTTAGTTCTAAGTCCATAGATATTTGTGTATACGAGCCTCGAATTGGTTTTGTTTGAGTGTTTGAATGTGTGTCTGGTTAGATAGTTAGATACACACACACACACACATACAAACACACACATAAATATATGTATGTATATGCTTGTATGTATGTATGTATGTATGTATGTATGTATGTATGTATGTATGTATGTAGGTAGGTAGTGGTCAAGGTCTGGTGCGGATGTGTGTTAAAAGCACACAGATGTCTTAACGTCTTTCTACGCTTCTCACAGACAAATCAACCCCACGTGCACGTCATGACCACTGCCACGCAAACGGGGCTCTGATGAACGGTGATTGTCCTGCGCCATATAACTGGACCTCCACTGCCTTGTGGGCCAAGGTTATTTAATCAAAGGTTAAGGGTGAGGTAACCCTGACAGAAACGTCCAGAGGAGCTTAGGCCCTGTAAGCTGCGGCACATATGACCCACCGGCGTGTGGAATATGCTCTGGTGCCCAGCAACCTAAGTTCCAGTCATGGATCAAATGGCATGGTGGGTGGAGAGGGCTCTGTAAGCCGTAGTGAAGGCAACCTGCCTAGAAGGAAAACTCTGATATAAAACCTGCGATGACTGCTGCATCCAATGATGTTGGCTTGCTCTTCTTTTTGGATCAACGTGGTAGTTGTTTAGAGAGTGGGATTGTCTCGGTGCAAAGTCTTTCCCCACTATAACAATCCTCATGCACAGGCATTGCTCGATATACATTAGATACACTTTTTACCATCTCGTGTATCTTTATAGCAAAAAAGGCTGGCTGTAGCCTAAAACGGCAAAACATTCAATGAAGTTGGAAAATATGATTATAAACGTAAATGGCAATAAGGGAACTGGAATTTCCAGGGCCTGGCCCGGCAGGTGTTTCAGGGCTCCACAGCCTGGACCCGGTCGTCATCATGCTACTGCGAGGAAATATATGACAATGACCATCGGCTGTTGGGATGTGCGGACGCTGCTTGACTTGCCGTCAGCAATAACACGTCCAGAGCGTAAATCTGCTCTTGTATCTAAGGAACTTCAACGTTATGACATGGACATAATTGCTCTGTCTGAGACCAGGCTGGTTGATGAGGAACAGTTTTCTGAGTTCGCTGGGGCCTACACCATTTTCTGGAGTGGTAGAGCGGATGGATCTAAGAGGGAATCAGGTGTGGCTTTTGCTATAAAGGCATCAATTCTTTCTAGCCTGGAAGAACTTCCCTGTGGTGTGAGTGACCGGATCATGACTATGAGGTTACTTCTGGTAAATGGTCGTTATACAACTTTTTTGAGTATCTATTCACCCACTATGGATGCAACAGAAGATGAAAAGGTTGCTTTCTACCTTGCTTTGTGCAGTGTAGTTAGACGCATTCCCTCTGCTGATAAGATCTTCATTCTTGGAGATTTTAATGCTAGAGTGGGAAGAGATTTTGAAACCTGGGACGTGCTGGGTAAACACGGAGTGGGCAAGTGTAATAGCAACGGTCTGATGTTGCAGTTTTGTTCAGAGATGGGTTTTAAAATCGGTAACACCATGTCCCAGCTGAAGGACATACAAGGCGACCTGGATGCATCCTGGTTCCAAAAAATGGCACTAGATAGACTATGTGTTAGTCAGAAAATGTGAGATGAGGGATATTTTTTTTTATTACATTTTCACCCCAAACAAGGCAAATTGCCACTTTGGTGTAGGGGGCTATTATCAGGGGCAACAACTACTGGGGTACTATGTAGGGATTTGGGCAGCAAGATGTCGGTTCACGTTACACTTGAACTTCTGAACGTCAGTACTGTTGGGGAAGCAGGGACCTGGAATGGAATTTCAGAGTCTAGCGGTTCTGGGGAAGAAACTATTGGAGTAAAAAGATTTTTTACATCTATGGATCTCTACAGTGTGGGGGTGGGATTTAGTAGCCTGTCGGGTTTGTCGAGGGTGCTCACGTCGTGGGGGCACGAGTGATTGCAGTTCGTCAGAGCATTCACCACTAAAATACTTGTAGAAAAGGCAGAGGGATGCAACATTTCGTCGATGGGACAGAGGCTGAAGCTTAGATGCCAGTTCAAGGCCTATCAGGTTTGCGATTCTCTTTTGAACCTTGTCAAGGAGCGAGAGACTAGTAGCAGATGCACCAGCCCAGATGTGGCAGCAATACTCCATACATGGGCGAATGGTGGCCTTATAGAGGTACAGGATACTTTCGGGTGTTAGTAGTTTTCTAGCACGGTAGAGAGAGCCCACCTTTCTTGCAGCGGCCCTGGCAATGCCTTCAATGTAATTGTTCCAACTCATGTTTCCTGTGAACGTTAGGCCAAGGAGTTTGAAAGATGTACTCTCAGATAAAGAGTCGTTGGCCATTGCTATAGGTGGTAGAGAGAGTTTCTTGTAATTATTGAATGAAACTAGTTTAGTCTTGGCAGCATTGAACGCGACCAACCACTTTTTTCCCCATTCCACCACAGATTGGAGGTCTTCCTCTAGTGTTTCTGCCATTTCTTTAGAAATGTGTTCATTCGTCTTCCTGTCGTGCCTGCCATAGAGTGTAGTGTCATCAGCATATATACCTATCTCAGAGGCAATTTTGTCGGGGAGGTCATTTATGAATATCAGGAACAATAGAGGTCCAAGGATAGACCCCTGAGACTTCCCCGCATTTATATCATGTTGTTTAGATGTACGACCGTCGAGGACAACCTGGATTTTTCTCTTATCTAAGAAGGATTTAATTATGTTATGTATTCTACCAGTGATACCGTATGATCTGATATTACTGAGGAGACCCTCATGCCATATCCTGTCAAAAGCCTTAGATATATCTAGAGCCACCGCTCTGCCCTCCCCCGCTTTGTCCAGTGAATGGTATATACGTTCAGAGATCACAGTTAAAATGTCTGCTGTGGAACGGGCTTGTCTAAATCCATATTGTTTGTCAGTCAGAAGTTTAGCATCTGTAAGATGATGGACTAGAGCATAGTTAATTATGGTCTCAAATATTTTGGCAAAAAGTGGGAGGAGGCTAATGGGGCGATAATTTGATGGGTCAGTCCTTTCGCCAGAATTCTTGAATACTGGTACAACAGAAGCAGTTTTCCAACAGCCCGGAAAGCAAGCTTCATTAAGGCATTTGTTGTAGAGTTTGGAGAGAACTGGAGTTACTTCGGCTGAGCACTTTTTTAATAGCACAGCTGGGATAAGATCGGGTCCACATGCTTTTGAAGTGTCAAGGTTTTTTATGATAGCATGCACCTGAGCAGGGGTGGTTTTCAGATCGTCTAGCGTGGCGTCTGTCCGCATAGGAAAGTCAGGTAGGGGGTGGTTGGAAGGGTCCAGTGTGGAGTTTGAGGCAAACCGACTGGCAAGCATGTTAGCCTTGTCGGTTGCTGAGGAGACAACCTCGTGATTGCTGGTTAGTGGGGGAATTGTTGATTGCCCATTGTTTACTACACTGTTGTAGATTTTCCAGAAGTCTCGAGTTCCTAGTTTTTGTGCTTCGATGCGCTTTTTATTTGCAGTGTTCGTGTCATGCGGGATGCAGAGTGCTGGACCGACCATCGGTTGGTCCATGCAAAGATTAAGTGTGTTGTGAAGCCCAAGATGAGGGGAGCTAGTGTGGCTACCCCAAAGCGACTTAATGTTGCCCGTCTAAAGGACAATATTGTGAGGGAGAAACTCGTTAAGGAGATGGAAGAGATTGATTGTGAAAATACTTGGCCTGCTTTTAAGGAATCTGTCTATGAGGTATGTGAGAGAGTATTAGGCTATTGTGAGCGTAAACATCAGGATTGGTTCAATGAGAATGATACTGAAATTCAGGCTCTGCTTGATTCAAAAGCCAGGGCACTGCACGCTTATCTCGGAGGTGGTTTGACGGATGGTGAGCAAGATCGATTGAGGGACAAGTTTAAGGCAATCAAGCACAAGGTGCAGAGGAGGTTGCGTAACATGCAGAAAGAAAGCTGAGGAAATACAGCTCGCCTCGGATTTGAACAACACCAAGGTCTTATACAGTCTACTGCATGCGGTTTACGGACCATCCAGATCACCTATCACTCCTATGCGTTCGAAAGATGGTGGGGATCTTCTTCAAGACCCTACCGACATTCTTCATAGATGGAGGAAGCATTTTGATGACCTGAACAGACCTTCTTACGTTGATCAGGAGTTTGTTAGGTCGATTCCTAGCAATCCGGTCAAGGATATCTTGGCAGAGGTTCCTTCTCTCCAGGTGGTTGAAACAGCTGTCCATAAGCTGAACAATGGAAAGTCTCCTGACCCGAATCGTTTGCATGCGGAAATCTTTTAATGTTCTGGACCCAAGATGATGCAACGCTTAGCGGAATTGTTGCAGACTGCTTGGCAGGATGAGTATATTCCACAGGATTGGCGGGATGCATTGATGGTAGAGCTATACAAGGGGAAGGATAGCAGAGATGAATGTGGAAATTATCGGGGCATCTCTTTGCTGTCAGTAGTCGGTAAGGTGCTCTGTAGGATCATGCTAGACAGAATGCTGGAGCATATTGCTGATGATGTTTTGCCTGAGTGGCAGTGTGGTTTCAGAAGATGTTGAGGGACAGTGGATATGATTTTTACAGCCAGGCAACTGCAGGAGAAATGTATAAAACAGCAAAAGGAACTGTATCGGGTGTTCATCGATTTAACTAAGGCCTTTGATACAGTCAATAGGGATCCTTTGTTGGAGATTTTGAAAAGGCTTGGCTGTCCTGACAAGTTTGTAACCATCTTAAAGCTCTTCCACGATGATATGAAGGCTGTGATCAACGTTGGGGGAAAGCTGGCTGATCCTATGAAAATGGTGTTAAGCGGGGAGACATTCCAGCACCCACACTCTTTGCGATGTATTTCACCATGGTCTTTCGGATGGCATTGGGGGGTGCTTTGATGGTGTCTATATTCGTTACCGAACTACTGAGGGGTTGTTCAACATTAGGCGCTTCAATGCAAGTACAAAGGTACTCACCAACACAATTCGTGACTTGCTCTATGCGGATGACTGTGATCTGGTGGCTCATAAGGTGACTGATATGCAGCATCTTGTGGACGCTTTTGCAGTTACCTGCAGCGCATTGCGCCTGACCATCAATCTGAAAAAAACTGTCATAATGTATCATCCTGCTCCGGGCATGCCATACTATGAGCCATCAGTTTATATCTGTGGGTCAAGGATAGCGGTTTTCTCTAAGTTTGTATACTTGGGTAGCACACTGAGTATGTCTGGTGCCCTGGATGATGAGGTATCGTTACAGAGCAGCAGGGCAAGTGATGCCTTCGGAAAGTTGGACGGGCGTTTGTGGAGACGTCATGGGATCTTGCTGCCAACTAAGATTAAGGTTTATGCCGCATGCGTTCTCTCTACTCTTCTCTATGTTTGTGAAACTTGGACAACATACAAGGAGCATTTGAGACGTGTCGAGCGGTTTCACCAGATGTGCCTACGGCGAATCTTAGGTGTGGGTTGGCAGATGTATGTCAGTGATGTGGAGGTGCTTGATCAGACCCAATGCCTTAGCATTGAGACTCACGTTATTAAGCATAGACTGAGATGGAGTGGACATGTGGTGAGGATGTTAGACAGTCGACTTCCCAAACAACTCCTTTATGGCGAGCTCGCCGAGGGAAGACGTCTGGCTCAAAAGCCTAAATTGAGATTAAAGGATTGTTTAAGATCCACCTTAAAAAAATGTGAGATTGATGAAAGAACCTGGGAGAGTCTTGCTTTGGATCACGGAGGGTGGAGAAGGACCTTGCCGGGAGGTGTGTGCAAGTTTGAGGTGGATCGAACCCAGTATGAGCGGCTGAAGCGCAATATCCAGAAAGGGAGAGTGAAAGGAGCCGTGGATGGGAAGGGGAGCCAAATTGGTCTGGAGTGTGAGGTGTGTGGAAGAATATGCCTTAGCAGAGCTGAGCTGATGAGTCACCAGTCTACTCATCGGCGCAGTGAGCCACAAAGTAGTCTTCAGTTGCCAGAGTTAACCTGTGTCAACTGCGGGCGGATGTACAAAACGATAGTCGGTTTGAAACGACATGTCTGTACAATGTTTGCTAAGGAATGCCAGAGTTTAGCAGGGCTTAAAAGCTACATTCGTGTAGCCTATCACTGAATGTTTTTGTGTTTCTATATACCTTTTTCTTTTTTTGTGCTATATCGAGTGATGGCAATATTTGAAAGCGAATTTGCTGCCATCATGTATGTATGTATGTATGTATGTATGTGTGTATGTATGTATGTATGCATGTATAAAGTAAATAACGTGTAAGTTTATTAACGCTTATTACGAACTTGAAAACTTTAGAAATGTCTCTCACGCAGATAATGAAATCACACAACGGAATTGAAACTCTGTGAAATATATTGCAGTTCGTTTACGTAATATAATCGTCGTTGTTATAAAATGATATTGCGTTCAATGAATCGTTTTTAACAAGTAATTGCAACCATGCGATCCGCAGAAATGTTGTGACGTTTGCAAATGGTTATTGTCCGGAATCACTGTGGCGTAGTACAGCAATAAGCAAGCAGATAGTTTGGATTCTTTCACTTTCTTATTTCAATATATATATATATATATATATATATATATATATATATATATATATATATATATAGCCAGTAGAGTTTAGTTTCCTAGAAGTACATCCAATGAAACAACATGTGTCTACCAAAATAGTGCTCAATGAGTGAACAGAGCAGGTATATTAATATTTTTCTCGGTCTTTAAACCTAGTTATCTCAAGTTTTTCTGATAAGCATAATAGACATGGTGAGTTCAACGAGTGGCAAGTATTGGCTCTTCTAATAATAAGTAACAATTCATCTAATGAAGTAACTTTCAATAATTGCAAAGCTATTTATAATACAGCACTTAAAAATAGTGGATATAAGGACATAGAGATAAAATATAATTGTCATATATATTAAATCTTCTTCATCATACAATATATAATAGTTCGTACGCCACCCTATTCTAATAAACTGCCAATCATTGAATTACAACTAGGTTTCGATAGTTAAGGTATTATTGCTTTCACTGGCACCACAAGCAGTTTTTGCCACTGTATAGCATGTATAAAAAAAACAACGTATCTTTTCATTTCAACAACGTTTATTTAATTAAATAATATTGGGAGAAATTTCATTACCCGAACATAAAAATACTTGTATCGTAAGACGCTAACATTAAAATTCCTAGTGTATGTAATCGCTTCACCAGGTTGTACGGATGATGATGATGATGATGATGATGATGATGATGATGATGATGATGACTCCCCCCTTAACATTTCGAGGTCTTGAGTAAGAGTAGTCTGGTGATGCCTATCTCTCTTAAGGCTTCAAGGCACATACAGCACTTGGTATTACCAAATGATAACCCATTTTAGCACTGATGAGGCTCAACGTCGCTTAATTTATGTTATCTAAAGAGAACGTGTGTTCCAACGTGAATATGCCGTATGAATTGCTATTCATTTGAATTATTATCACAAAGCGTTTATGCTCATCATATCTGACCGAAAACAATAGTTTATTTACTAAAACTTTAAAAAATACATGATTTAAAGAGAATACCAGTTTTTATTTGACTAAATTTCAACTAATAATTTTTTTTTACATAGGCATCACCACTTATCAAGGCCCAGAGGCCACTCGAGGATAAGGGTTAAAGAGTGTACAGTGGTCAATTGGACAATATAGTAATCGTTAGTATTGGAAATTTGTTAATTTAAGTGGAACGACTCATCAACAACTTGTTTACGTCGGACTTGAAGACAACCATATTATACTCAGTTCCAAAGGCGTGCAGTGATAAGAAAGAAACTTTGTTCATGGAATCTACATTTAGGTTTAGACACAGATAAAGAGTGGGGGAAATTATTGATAGTGTTTTCAGCTAGACGAGTGTTTCTCGTGAAAGGTTGGCGAGGAGGGAGCATAAATTGGAGCTCAGACGAGCACTTGTCATGAAAATAATAAAGCAGAGATAGACGCGCAACATCTCTTCTGTGAGAAAGAGGTTGCAGGGAAGAGAAAATGGCATCCCCTACTAGGCTACGAAGTCTATTTTGAACTCTATCAAGGCAGGATAATTCCTTTCCAGCAGATTCTACCCAGATGTGGCAACAGTACTCCATCCTTTGACATACCTGGCTCTTATATGAGTAGGGAATTGCATCACCATTTTTCCAGCGATCTTGGCAACGGATTTGAGGTACGTGTTCCATTTCAGATCAGGAGTAAATGTCAAGAAGCTTGTCAAAACATGAAGCCTCCCCAAGATGAGAGCCATTCATTTCAATTGATGCTAGATAGAGATCAGAGCGATGATGATGTACAGATAGTCTTTTAGGATTTTCGTAGTTTTCCATCAAAGAATCACTATTTACATACCAGTAGCCAATGAATTATTTTTCTCTCAGACAATGTTTTACATCAAAATGTGTTTCACATTAGTTTTCATCAAATAATACTTATTTAAATTCGAATTTATTTATATTATTCAATAAATATTAGTATACTCATATTCTTAATGCTACTTGAATATCATAATATTAGCTAACAGTAGTGATATAATCATCGTAGCGTCTGCAACACACGCGTGCATGCACACACATACACACACATATATATGCATGCATATATATATATATATATGTGAGTATTACATTTAATCACATAATTTAATATAATAAGATATAATGTATGCGTAAATTTTCAGTATAACTTGAACAGTGCTCAATACATAAGTAGAGCTAGGTAGTAAGTTATGAAAATTTATATGGAAATTACGCTACACAGAATAGCTTAACTGCTATGTATATATATATTTTCATAACTTACTATATATATATATAACATACATATATGCATATATATATGTATATATATGTATATATATACATATATGTATATATATGTATATATATACATATATGTATATATATGTATATATATGCATATATATATGCATATATATGTATATATATGTATGTATATATATGTATATATCTATGTATATATATATATGTATATATATGCGTGGTCAAATACTGCAAGCAAATTTATCTTGCATATCTTGGTTGATCCTCTCGGGTTGCCTGTAATATATACAGTTCGTATTAAGTAAAAACGTAAACTTTTGAATAGTTTAATAGTGATTATGTGAAACAGTTAGGTTAATGTAACATTAAAACATTATTATTGTCAAACATCTAAAACACTTCTAATTTAATGTTTTTTTCTTTTTACAAAGGAGTCACCACTTACCAAGGCCCGGAGGTCACTCGAGGATAAGGGTTAATTGGAATACATTAGTCAATGAGATTATAGCGTAGTAATCTTAAGTAGGGGATTTTTTTGTAAACTGGATTACTTAGAGGGACGGTTCATCATGAACTTGTTTACGTTGGACTTGAAGACAATCAGATTGTTATCCTCTGGCAAGCAGGCAATCGGAAGAGAGTTCGACAAGCGTGCAGTTCTAAGAAAGAATCTTTTTCATGAAATCTACGTTTAGGTTTAGGCACAGAAGAAGAGTATGGGAAATTATTGATAGTGGTTTTGGTTGGACCAGTGTTTTTCATGAAAGTTTGACGAGGTGAAGGGATAGATTGGAGCTCAGACAAGAACTGGCCATGAAAATTACGATAAAGCATAGACAGGCTCGCAACATCTCTTCGGTGAGAAAGCGGTTGTGGGGACAAGAAAAGGGCATCCTCCGCTAAGCTATGAAGTCTATTTTGAACTCTGTCAAGGCAAGATGAGCTACTTTTGACTTAGCGGACTGAGCATGCAAGTCACTTGCGTTTTTATTACTCTTTTACAGTGGTTGCTGGCAGTCCTGAAAGCAACTTTAGTCTCAGTACATCTATTACATTGGAAGCAACGGAAAAAGTGGTTTCTATGCGCAATGGCAGCAACATATTCTGGGAAGAACTATGGCTGGCTGTTAGGTTTTTGCTGGGATATTTTGGAGGGTATGAAGCGGTTTATACCTACAATTAACCATTCTGTCAGGTCTGATACTATAGAGGACACATTATTTTTAAATATGGAATGCAGATGTAGATCTGATATAAATGTTCGAAAACTATCCCAGTCAGCCATAGAGTATCGATATACTGTACGATGGAGAGGTACGTCTGATACTTATTTGTTTTTAAAGTGGTCAGAAGATCCAAGTGGTGAGAGAACGGAAAATGAACATAGGTCAGGGCAAATTGTGAGGAAACAGTTTAGAAGACTTGCATACTGGCTGTCAGTATCGAGAACACAGGTGGGTTCGCGAACAATCTGAATAAGGTCATAAGCAATTGAGAAATCGTGACAGAACCGCCACTCATTATTTGTCTTGTTTGATTGGACTAACCATTACACATTGAAGTCACCACAGACGTGAATGCTATCTGAAAAATGAGCAGACAGGATGTGATCAATTTTCTCAGATATGCTCTTAAACATGGTTACTCCGCTGTTCTAGGGGCGATAGAGGGCAAATGTAAATGCTGTGGTGTAAGCAAGTGCAACCCGGAAGCACATATGGGTTAAATTAGGGTCCTATCTGGAGATGTCTCTACCACATGGAAAGCTCCTAATTTTCGTTTTCTAATTAAATTAAATAATAAAATTACGAATACTAAAAGCTCAATACATAAAAACAAAAGAGCCAGTCATTAATAAAATGAGTGTTTGATACGATAAAAATGTTTATTAAAATGTATTTAACAATATTCATGCTGTATTAATCTCCACTCATATATTCGAGAGCCTCCAGTTTATGAAATAAAAAAATAATGAGAATATTGAAAAATCTTCAATAATTTCTAATTATGTTGAATTTATTTACAAACATAATGTATTGTACACGTTGATAGGTGAATTTACCAAAATTTCTCTTATCTCTTCGTCAATGAAGAAAAAAAGTGTGTACAGGAAAGGGCTTTTCATTTTAATAGCTTCTTATATATATATATATATATATATATATATATATATATATATATATATATATATACTTTAAACCTCCCCCCTCTGGGTAAATTAGTGTCTTAAATAAATCTCACCTGCTATTTAAACGGTTATAAATAAAGAAGCAGCTCGAGCGTTATAAAAGCGGTGGGCGAATGTTTATTTAAAGTGCACATTTGTTGAGGTCATTTACGAGACCCTTTCCCATGGGTCGATAGGTAGAACTGCCAACTATGAACGCAATGGTTGAAGGTTCAATCCATGGCTAGGGAAAGTTGAAGTGAAAATTCTTGCAAAATTTTAAAATTAAATTTCAAATGATATATATATTTCTCTCGGATAGATTCATGGGAGAAGTGGTTAATGGTCAGAAATCAGAAGCTAATAGTATTAATGCTGGAGTCCCTCAACTCTCTTCCTTATCTACATCAATCATATTCCAAATCACATCCTTAGATTATTCGTAGGCATTTATGCTGGCGACACTACCATCTATGGCAGCACATCAAAGGCCGTAAACGACCAAGTTCTCGCTGATTCTCTCTCCTCTAATCGTGAACACGTGGTACGATGAGGAAAGAAGTGGTTGGTTACTTTTAATTCATCTAAAGCCAATCTTCTATCTTTACATCATCAACGTTCTGATCTCTATCTGGCATCAATTGAAATGAATGGCTCTCGCCTTGGAGAAGCTCCATGTTATGACAAGCTTCTGGGTTTGACCTTTACTCCTAATCTGAAATGGAGCACGTACATCAATTCCACTGGAAAAATGATGGGATCCTTTTTTTTTTTTTTTTACAAGGTGGTCACCACTTATC
The DNA here is from genome assembly GCF_053919585.1 of Euprymna scolopes. Taxonomy (NCBI): domain Eukaryota; kingdom Metazoa; phylum Mollusca; class Cephalopoda; order Sepiida; family Sepiolidae; genus Euprymna; species Euprymna scolopes. The sequence continues at coordinate 7,856,617 of NC_136487.1, read as the reverse complement.
AAGGCCCGGAAACCACTCTCGGATAAGGGCTATCCTTCTATCGATCGAGTATGCTGATGAAATTCTCTACCTATATAAGGTCCAGGTACGTCCAAAAATGGAGTATTGTTGCCAACTTTGGGCAGGAGCTTCTAGAAAGGCCTTATAAAGACACCATAAATAAACCTATCATTAAAAGTAAGACAGATTTATCTGGAAAAAATTAAAATAAAAGGTATGTATTTACTTGATAAGCAAATTAATATGGGTTAAAGATAGAAATAAAATAGAATAACATTATAAATCTGAATTTGGTTTAAATATAATATATAATACATATGTGTGTGTCTATGAATGTTATTAGAAATATATTATTATAATATATTTAAACCAAATTCAGATTTATAATTTTATTCTATTTTATTTCTGCCTTACTTTTACATCTGCCTTACTTTTAATGCTAGGTTTATTTATGGTGTCTTTTACATATATTAAAAACCCTTCCCAATACTTTTGCTGATGAGGAAACTTTGTTTTTTTATAAATACTATATGTAAAAATTATTGTCCGTGGCTTAATGTCTACCACAATAAAAACATTGTTTTCCGAAACGATCGTACAAATTATTGATTTTGTTGTTGTTCCTTCTTGTGAAACGGATTTTTAATTTAATTCTAATTTGAATTTTAAATTATGAATCACATTACTGAATATTAAATTATCTCTAGGATATTGACCTATCCAGCTTATTATATATCTAAATTACAACGAGCACTTTTTCTTTTCCTGTATTTTAATTAAATTAGTAATTTTACTATTACATTAAAATACACTCTGCTCTTTAGACTATTGTTCTAATCTCCTTTAAATTTATATATATATATATGTGTGTGTGTGTGTGTGTGTAATTTATTCATACGTAATTACTATTCCAAGTAGTTAAATTATATATATATATATGTGTGTGTGTGTGTGTATGTGTGTGTGTGTGTGTGTGTGTGTGTGTGTGTGTGTGTGCGCGCGCTCTGAAAACAACTTCACTGACAGAGAGTAATTGCTTAAATATATCCATATATTATGCTTAAGTCTTTTATGGATTCCTTTCTAACACATTTTTTATTTCTTATAGAATTTTGATTTCCGTGCCTAAATCTGACACACTCCGATGACTTCAAATATACTAACGCGGCGCATATTAAATGCTTACCTGGCGGCATTGAAATGGTATTCAGCCATGCACAAATTCTTGAGATGATGTGAGGAAGACAGGGATAATTAATATGCTTATATGTAAGAATAACCTCTAGTATCGTATATCTACCGTCGTACTTGTATTACGCGATGTGACTATAAATCAACTGATCTACTGAAAAAAGTTATGGTTCATAATTTTTTAAAATGAGGATTCATAATTTGTATTATTTGAATTATTCGAACTACTGTTCTCTATTTAGTGTTATTCACACAACGTTCTGGTCGATGTAATTTTCGACCATCCTCAGGAATTTTTTGTTGAGCTCGGGAATCTTCCTGTCGAACAAGCGAATCTTGACAGACTTTAGTAGGAACCCTTTATTCAATCTAGTAAATAGCGTGTTCTCAAATGGGTAAAATGACATCTGATTTTGTTAGCTTTTTGGCTCGGAGCAAAATGTAGCATCATCTCTGATGCTGCACTCGCTTATGTAATGAAGAGATTCTGCAAGACTTAGGCAATCTTAATTTTTGTTCTAAATCAAAGTGCTCCATTTTTTGAGGAGTTAGATTTTTCCTTCATTAGAAATCGACCCCATGTCAAACTCTACCCTTTATGGAAAGCAAGTAAATAGAAGCATCCAAACCTCAACTGCAAAAGTACGTGGGTCACTGAAATCCCAAAAAGATTTATACCCACTCACATTTGAGAATTTTGCCACTGGTCATTCTAAATAATTTTGAAATCAAAAAGGGTCACTGGTTATTTAATCCTTGTAACAAAAGATTAAAAAACATTGACTAATTTTTGTGGTATAAAAACAGTTACAAAACCCGGAAGAAATCGGAATCAAAGGAATGATTGCGACTATACGACGGCAATACTGAAAACAGATGAAATTTTTATGGAAATCTCCCAGAAAGAATTTCACAGCATAAATCAAAGGAAAAGTACGTTCCAAAAATAATGGCGCCTAATTTTTTCTGTACGAATAAATCAGAGGGGATTTCAAACTGCATTGTTATGGTGACTAAAATTATGCATCAATGACTTAAAAATTCCATCTCGTTGTTGCAGATATTGACGGTGTGAGACGCTAAAAAAGTCACTCATGGGTGTGTGTCAGAAGCAGAGATACATTATTGGATTTTTAGAAAAGTGCATGGAGAATGGTGGTGACCATATAGAAAAATAAATTCTAGAATATTCGGTCATTTTAATGGTACCACCTCCATCTTCGAAGCTTTTCAATGCCACATAAATCCGAGATAATTGTTGGCAGCAACAGTGATAAGATTTCGCAAAAGCATCAAGAAGTTTTAGAATACCGAAAAACGGAGGAAACTTGTTGTCACTCAGACTCCATGGAACACCATCGGTTATTGTCAATGGGGATAATCTATGTGAGAACTCCTAGTGAGTACAAATAATTATAATATTCAAGTAAAGATAGTTATTTCAGTTACGTCAGAATAGTGTTTTAATAGATATTTTAATGTTTCCGAATTTTTTAATGAAATTAAAGTACATTCGATCGTGGTCGTTGTTGTAACCCAACAGGTCATGGGTATGTTTAGGGTTAGGGTTAGGGTTGGGGTGTGGGTATGTTTAGGGTTGGGTTTAGGGTTGGGGTGTGGGTATGTTTAGGGTTAGGATTAGGGTTTGGGTGTGTGTGTGTTTAGTACATTTTTAAGGTTGACAGTCAGATGTTAAGGTTTCGACATTCTGGACTCAAGACAAAAGATTGGTGTAAACAAAATGAAATGTGTCCGTTTAAATGTTGCTATGTTTGCTTGCATTGTTGAAATACATATAAAAAAGTAATTTCTTATGAGATTGTGAAGGGATATAATAAAGCAGAAGAGAGGGAAGTAGTAAAAGGGCCCGGGGCGAATACAGGAGGGGGTTCTTAAGATCACGTAAATGTAGGTATCCATTTCCTTTAATTGATATAATAAAAATACGATTACTTATCTATGTGTCCACCTGTACAATAAACCTGATTAGTGCACTTACTGTCCTCACAGGTTGCTCCCAAAATCACACGCAGATTCTCAGGATTACATAATCTATGGAGCTATAAAAGTCAGAATGAGTGCGTGTTAGGACACTTCTCAACGTATATACTCGACGAATTTTTCATCTAAAGACTTGAAATTTTGTATACAGGATATTCAGATATAGAAAAGTTTTTAATTGCTTTACATCCGGAAAAAAGGACTGCTAAGTGGTAAAAGTTAAAATATTGGTCCTTAAATCGAAATATTATCTGTCTGTTAACTGTTTTACCACTGCGCATGCGCGATCGTGAATATAGTGTAGGGATCTTGTAAATCTATGCATTTAAGGTAAAAACATTATGGTACTTATGCACTTTTGTTACCGTGCTGAAATAAAAACTTTATTGTTTTGAAAACTATTCTAAACATGAGGATATATTGTAACTATTCCGTGCTTCTACCTAACAATTTATTAAAAAATATATATAGTGAAACTTAAATTTAACCTAAAAAACTATTTAAAAATAGCTCATTAACAAAAGTGCGTGAGAACCAACATTAATACCTATTTATATGTCATGTTGAAATTAGTATAAATTCCAACGCATTTCCGGTGAAAAGATTATTATCTAATTGAATGTCATGTCAAAATAATTCAAATCATATAGTGCTTTTGCTGATTAGGGATCTTTGAAATTTACACATTTCAGGTGAAAACATTATTTATCTACTTACATGTCATGTTGAAATTAGTATACATTTCAACGCATTTCAGGTGAAAGCATTATTACCAACGTAAGTGTCATGTCGAAATAAGTAAAATTATATAGTACTTTTGTTGTTTAGGGATCTTTTAAATCTACGCATTTCAGGTGGAATCATTATTACCAACTTAAGAGTCATATCGAAATATTTACAGTCATAGGGCGCGTTTGTTGATTAGGTGCCTTCTTAACCTACGCATTTCAGGTGTAAACATTATTACCTACTTACATGTTATGTTGAAATAAATAAAATCATCGCTTTGGTTTGATATCAGGTTATTGTGACACACACACACATACAAAGTTCCATGTGATACTCCTTGTGTTTTACATCTGTAGCATTTTCTGCATGTCAAGTTTGTGTCTGTAATCCATGTGTATTAATCTCCACATTCAAAGGTTTTCTTTAATATTTCAGCAGTTTTCATTACTGTTATCCGCTGTATCTTTTCAGCCATCCCTCTGATTCCAATCTCTCTCATTCTCCTTTCAAAGTTTTTCGGTATTTTTCCCAGCTCTCCTACCATTAGTGGCGTTATCCCGACTTTTTTTATCCTCCATGTTCCCTTGAGCTCTGTGGCCAGCTCAATATATTTGCTCTGCTTCTCTGTCTCCTTGATCTTACCGTCCAAGGCATTCGTTTCAGTTTTTAAACATTCATCATACATATTGAAACCCATTATGTTTTGTCGGTAGAAATGAACACTAATGCGATGCAGATTTTAAAAATAAAAAATGCATTTTTCTTCCATAAACAGTAAAAATAATTCGCGTAAACTCTTTCGAATATTGTTGCAAGGAATGAACGCAGCTTAAAATATAAGTTTTCAGTCTTTTCCATTTTTATTTCGCTACTTTTGATCAAGAGTAGAGGACCGTTTAAAATATAAAAATAAAATATACAAAACGACATCGTTTTTTATTTGTTTTTTGTTTTTTGCTTAAAAAACGTATTACTTTGAAATTACTATTATAGAGCATACGTGGATAACGTAACATTATATATATATATATATATATATATATACATGTGTGTGTGTGTTTGTGTTAAATGTGTGTGTTAAAATATACTTATTACAATATATGTGTGTATGTGTGTGTGTTTGTGTTAAATGTGTGTGTGTTAAAATATACTTATTACAATATATATATATATGTGTGCGTGTGTATGTATGTGTGTGTGTGTGTGTGTGTGTGTGTGTTAACATTAAAATATTTTCGAAATTTGGACAAACCCGTTTTTTAAACTTGTTTTTAAGGGAGCGATAGCGATATTTTCATATAAATATATTTAGTATTACTTAAACCATCACTTATTTGGACACCAAGACATTCCGCAACAACCGGCACCCCTCAAGAGCTTTGCCATCACTATCGCAGTCTTTGAACGATACACCAACGTCCTTCTGTCATCGTTGGTGGAATGAATAAGTCAAAGACATAAGGAGGCTCTTCCGCCATTGAAAGAAGACTTCCAGCAGACTCTGAACTCCCCCGGAAAGAGTGGGTAACATTCAACAGGGCCCAGGCAAGGTTGATAAAACGTGGAACAACCAGCACAAGTAGGGCGGTCGGAGTCTTTGCAGTGCTGGCGTGCAGACTATCGCATAAATCCTCACAGACCGTTTCTGCAGCAAGGCATGCTACCATGTGAAGCTAGGTAATGCCTCGGACACTTCTCGACAATGGATCTACAGATGGAGTGAAACACTATGATGATGATCATTACTTAGAGACACTATTGTTGCATGCGTACGCAATCTTAAGGATAGGAAATGGTAATTATTGCCGGTCGAAGCATTTAAACCCTTTGAAGCTGAAGCCTTATATTCAACCCCTAGGTCAACATCAATTAACATGGGAAAACAGTATACACATACATAAATATATTACTCACCAGCGGCATAGCTCAAATCCAAGAGTACAATGAAAACTGGTAAATAATAAACCATTAATAGATATAGAATATTTTTAGTTGTTCGTCTTTCCTTATTCAATCCGGACAATTACTTGTTTTCGACGTTCATACACGCCATCAGCGACAGCTAACATTCTGACGTACCGTGTGAGATGGACACGTACAAAAATGTGACAACATATTACGAAGGCATACAACTTCTATAAATAGATCAGGACATAATGCTGACTAGTCTTGGGGATATTAACGATTTCCTGTCTATAATCTGGTGGTCAGTTGTCCGTAGTCGAGATGTTTTACTGCTCGATACGGACGTGTCACCTGCCAAACATATGTTTAAAATAGTAACATTGCTATAAGCATAAGCATGCATATATATATATATATATATATATATATGTGTGTGTGTGTGTGTGTGTGTGTGTGTGTGTACGGTTCTGATTGATGTGGCGGCTAGTACATCTACTCGCTTGTCAAATTCTTTTAATGCGATTTGGCAAGTTTATTCCTGTGTTCGAAAGGACATTTTTATATGATATTATTTACCCGCTTTGTTTGACATTGAATAAGTTTAATGTATGTAAGGGGGGGGGTATTTAGCTTCTCCAAAAATGGGGGTGCTCTGGCTGGGTGTATAATATGTCGTAGTAGGCATTTCCAGGTAGGAAAGTCCCAGAGGACGATCGATAAACCAATCTTATAAAAGAAAGTAAAGCAGAGAGAAACGAACGAAACAATCCACAGGTTGGAGCCTCAGCAAACACGAAAATACGCCAGGCCGTAACAGATACTTCATTTTGATCAGTTGCGTTGCTGAGAAATTGGATTGCAATAATGAGTTTTAGATCTTCATAAGATACCAAATCGTCTGAAAAGCAGAAGTAATGTTCGTTTAAAATCTGTCACACGAAGAGAATTTTATATATTCGGTTGAAAAGTTATTGTAGTTTTTAACATTTAAATTCAGATGAACATATATCAGATGCACAAAAATTTATTGATCAACATAGGCAACATCAGAATCAACACATTGTTGCCAACACAAAACAAATGTACTTATGCTAGTAACGTAAAAATCTTGCGTTCTGGTGGCGATGAACAGTACTTCTCCGCTGTAATGGTTTCGCCTGCATTAAAAAAGAACTGTAATGGATGAAACCGGTCGCAGATCACCAAACAGTTAGCATGGCTTTCTTTTTGGTGCAACTCCAGCTTCGGGAAATGTTATGAACCTTCTTAGGCGTCTAACCACTGAACTGAGCATCGCCGTTTATCGTAAAGAGCCTATTTTTTCATCCCATGTCACAACCGGGTTGAGAAACAGGTGGTTCTTGTTGCGTAAAAGAAGGAGAGATGACACTTCGTAATGATGTTTCTTTTGATTGACGTTCAATTTGTGTGATTCCCATTTATCAAGTTTTTAGTCTTTTCAATCTTTCTCAAGTTGTTGGAAATCGTCGTATACGTTACTGTTCAATCAGAAGCAAGTTCTTGAACAGTTGTGGGTAAGTTGGCTTCGACTAAGACTCTTACTTATTCGTTGTAATCATCCGATAGTCGACCACTAGGCTCATCATCTTCAAGACTCTCGTCACCGCCAGGAAATTTCTTAAACCACCATTGTGCTGTGAGTTCAGTACCGGTTCCTGGGCACAACACTTCGTTGATATCACGAGCTGTTTCCGCAGCTTTTCGGCCTAACTTGAATTGAAATAAGAAACGTGTACAAATTTGCTTTTTTTCAATCTTATATTCTAGAAAAAAGCCATAAGTATTTTAAAACGATTGTAATTTAAACGATTAGATAGGGCGAAAATACTCTTTATATATAAAGTAAAGGTATTATAAAGAAAACTTTTTGAAAATACATCATTTGAAATTAAAATTAAATATTCCGCAAGAACTTCTTGTCAACCTAATATATATATATATATATATATATATATATATATATATATATATATATATATATATATATATATATTAGACATTAAGAGGAGATTATTCGATTTTTTAAATTCTTATATATTTTTTTTTTCCATCCTTCTACGATGTGACAAGCAACGCGTCATATACAATTAAGATGGTTACTGCTGGTATGCAGGCGGTAGATATCCCATCTACAAACTTAACTGAAATTAGCCGACTCCCCAGACACGATTACGGAACAACCTTATTTGTTGAGGGACATCACGTCCCTACGAAGGATGACCCGCTTTTTCTACATATATTAGACATTAAAAGGAGATTATAGATAGATGTATAATAAATATAAGAATTATAAAAAAAATATATAAGAATTTAAAAAATTGAGGCATAGTCAATAGATTGCGCCTTGGCCCATATCGTTAGGTCGTCAGTATTGCACACTTCATGAGTGCGACGACCTGGGTTCGCGCCTACGTCGGAGCACGTCGCTGATGAGATGCAGAACATCGAAACTCACTTTGGGTCTGGCGTTGTCCGTCGTCGATGCAATTGCTCGATTCTATCTAGTTCTGGGTTCTAGCTTTATCCTGAAAGGTGTATGTGAACGGGAATTTATATATATATATAGATAGATAGATAGATTACACACACACACATATATATATATTATATATATACATTTTAATTATATATGGATTTTCTTGCATCTGCTTCAATGGGCACCATACGTGAGTTAAAAATATATATTCTAATTAAACTACGCAAAATTTTCTGCGTTTCATCCTCGTTAATTATTTGCCATATAATTAATTGCCATATATATTTACATAATTACACACACATATATATATATATATATATATATATATATATATATATATATATATGTGTGTGTGTGTGTGTGTGTGTGTGTGTGCGTGTGTGATCTATCACGTAAATAATCGGGATTTGTATCTCGCTTATTTAATTTTTTTTTTGGTATAGAGCAATTTTTTCCCTGAAAATTTTTATATCACGATTTTTAAAAATTGGGGTAGAGTGAGGAGTTCCCTTCATAAATGGTAAAGTTTACAGCATAATAAATATGCCTATGTTACTCACCGTCTTGCCTAAAATATTTACTTCATAATTCATGAGCAATTCAATTTAGGAGTGAATACCACGTATAGATATATTAATACATACCTAACCCTATATATATATATATATATATATATATATATATATATATATATATATATATATATAGTCAACAAAATGCTGGTCAATAGCAGAGTCCAAGGCTGCAGAACGGTAATTTTAAATAAACCGGGCATTTCAAAGGTCCAAACATTTTAGGGGATTTAAAATCCGCAACCTTTTTGAAAATACAGTCATCAATATGGTCAACAGGATAACCATTATTGATGAATATTTCCCTGCTCTTATCGAGTTCGGCGTTCAATCTGTTAGGCGAACTAATCATGAGGGCTATATGTACCAAAGTATTAATTAAGCCAACCTTACGTGATTTTGGTACAAAAGACAACCCAAAATCACGTAAGGTTGGCTTAATTAATACTTTTGACTCGTATAAACCAGCATGTACAATCGAAGATCAGACAAGGGAGGATGGTGTCTGGTAGTCCCCCTCGTTTTTCAGCCATGGACTCTGCTATTGGCCAGCATTTGGTTCACAACCCGTGCTGTGCCTATAGATATAAAATAGACTGGTTCGAGGTACTACATAGAGCGGACTCCAGAAACCATTTAAAGATTTTGGAGTCTGTCTCTATTGCGGTGCGGAAACCTTCTTTGTGCCGGCAGAAAGAAACATCTAACGCATTGTTTCTCTTTGGGGAACTGTGAATCTTTTCTCCCGTTTTTTTCCACCTCGTTGTGCCAATATTTTAATCATTTTTTAAACGTTAATAAACTTTATTTTAGTGTCCCCGTAATTTTTGGCACATTTAATAGTTCCCCATCAGAACTCTTTACTTTCGACATAGTATTATTATTTTTACGCTATCGATTTTCTCCTGATGATATGATAGCTGAAAGAGCTCTGTGGAGAATTCCACGCATTATATATATATATATATATATATATATATATATATATATATATATATATATATATATATATATAAAGCTGAATGTGCGTGTGTGCGTGTCTTGTCACGAAATGGCTCCTATATGGTTGACTATTTTAAAAAACTGATTACATATAATGATAGAAGATGTATTGAGACACAGGAATGGGTATGCTTGATCTGGCAGAACGGTGGTTCATTAAAATTGTTGGGTCTGCGTTCGCGCCTGGTCCATAAAGTATGGAAATAAAAAATTAAAAAAAAACGTTTACAAGTGTTTTTTATATAGATGTACATAATAATACTTTGATAAGTATGTTTTAACTTAAATAGGGATGGTATAATAAAATTGTGGGGTCTGCGTTCGCGCTTGGCCTCCATTGAATGGAAATAGGCAAAAACTTTAATAAAGACGCTTCATATCTATCTGCGTAAGTATACTTTGATAATTATGTTTCAGTTTGAAGAAATATGGTATAATAAAATTATGGAAATATGTCACAAAGTTTAACAAGGTTTTTTAATATAGATCCACAGAACATTGTGATAAGTGTTTCAGTGTGAACAGGTATGGTATAATAAATTATGGGGTTTATCTATTTTATTTTTACTTTCATCATATTTTGCTTTGATACCCCAAATTCGAAGCTATCTCTTTACAACCCTTCCTTTTTATTACCTATCATACTTTCATAAATCAGAGTCCATTTTCTGTAGGCTGTTTTTGAACCCAGTCAACGACGGATACTTTTGCTAGTATATATATATATATATATATATATATATATATATATATATATATATATATATATATATATATATATATATTAGTAGTAGTTCAGCCCAGCTTGCTCGGACCAATGTACTGTTCATTAATTTATCTGCATATATATATATATATTATATATATATTATATATATATACATGCATGTACATATATATATATATATATATATATATATATATATATATATATATATATATACAGGCACATAATATATATGTGCATATATATTTTGTGGATATATATATATATATATACATATATATATATATATATATATATCAAAAAGTTTGACTCATGTCCAGGTAACCTACATCTAAATTTTTAAGTGTTTAGACCCAGAATTGGCGGAGGCATTTGGTAGATTCTGCTCTTTAAATTTGAACGTCTTAGCAGCCAAATTTTTCCCCGAAACTGATTAAAAAGCTTGCTGCATGTCTGAATACCCTTTATGTAAAATTTCAAATGTTTAGACTACAACACTTACAAGAAAATTATATATAAGGAATTAAATAAATCCTATAAATCTGCCCCTTCAAATAAAGTAGATGGAATCGACATTGTAGCTAAAAATGTACTTAAACCTATGAATATCCGTGAATTCATATAAATCGTAACCTCTGCCATTCATAGATTTACATTGAAGGATCATAAACCAAACTTCCATGATAACCCTTCTATTAGACAACTTTGTCCATCTACATAGGATATTAGTCTATTAAGTAAGAACATCCTAGATAGGATTATACCTTCCATTAGTGAAAAGATAAAATTAAAGCTTTGGCAATGCTTTGACTCTGTTCTAAAATGTTTTTAAAACTTAAAGATAAGCAACGATCAAACTTCATTACTTTCGATATAAATAATTACTATCACTAAATCCCCCAATACTATTAAATAAGGTATTAATATTTGCAAAAAATATTCGGAGATTACAGATTTAGAAATAAAATTAATTCTATTAGCCAGACGACCCTTAATAAATTTTGATGGGAAATATTAGACAAGGAAAGATACCCCTAATTGTTTCGATATAATAATAGGCTCCTGAGATTCTGCAAATTTATATAGAATTCAAGAATCTACAAGGAGGGTTCTACAGAGATGACTCATTGTTTGTAACTCCTATCAGGCCTAGGCAATACAACAACACTATTAAAAACTACACGAATTTTTCAGAAATTATGGCCTAACAATTGAAGTTGACCCAAATAAAAACCATCGAACTTGAATCTATATTCTGAATCTTACACCCCTTACCATAAGCAGAATCTAAACTTATTTTATGTGTACAAACAATCTAATCATCCTAAGTCAATAATTAATTCGATAGTTCCTTCTATCTTCAAAAGAATTTCTAATCTATCAGCTGACAAAAAGGCGTTTGACCAAGTATCAACGTTTTATAACAATGCTTTAAGGAACTCGGGATATAAAAACATATAGAATATAACAAAAAAGCCGTCGAGTGAAAAGTTAAATTCGGTAATTATCCACAATATAAAAATAAAAACTAATAACAACAAAACAGAACATCATATCACTAACAATAATAATCTCATCACAAAAGAAACCGCCACCTATAAAATTCCAAACCAAAAAAATATATATATAATAAAAATAGAAGAATAGGCGTAAGAAAGCTATTTGGTTCAATCCACCATTTAGCTCTAATGTAAAACCAACATACCCAAGGAATTCTTTAGAATAGTAGAAAAATCTTTTAAGTGCCCACATAAGTACAGAACAATATTAAACAAGAACTCTATAAAAAAAATATCATATTCTACAATGCCAAATGTAGCCCAGGCAATAATTTCAAGAAATAATATGAAAATTAAAAAAGCTCAGAATCTTCCCCCAAATGTAGTCCCTAGTAATAAATGTAACTGCCAAAATAAATATGAATGCTCTTTAAATAACGACTGAGTACACAAAGAAGTCGTATACGCTTGCACAGTTACATAATTGCCGATACATAGGAGCAAATAATGAGTCTAATCAAAACATTCCTGGCACAGATATATGTAATCAAGGATCTAATAACAACAACAACGACTTCGTTTGGCCACAAGTGGAGGATATCACCAACATGAAACCTATAAATATGTATCAGAGGCAGAGGGGTGTAAAGGTGCCAATCGACCATACAGCTAACAAAGTAGCCTCAAAGGCAGGGATAGCGGTAGTAGCAAAGAAGAATGACGTTTAAAGATAATGGATATCGTGTTTTTATATACCGAGAATCGAATTGGTAAATGTTAAGTAATGGAGATCAGTCCGAGTAAGAATAAATCAATCACAGGAAACCGGCATTGGAACAGGTGGCTGAACGTCAGTGGACATTGGAATGGGCAGCCAGGCGTTAGTGGTTGCTATAACATAGCTGGGCGTAAGTGGGCTCTGTACTGATAGTTGCTGGAAACCGTAGAAGGGTGGAGGGTGCCAAAGGTGTTAGAAGCTGTAGGAGGGGCTAGAAAACGAGACAAGACTCTAATTAATAGGAGGTTCTACCCTACACTCCAAAAGGAATATACCAGGAAGATCGGATGCAGATTCTGGTCGAAAATAATTAGGGAGTCAGTTGGAAAAGGACTGACCAAAGTTTTTTTTTCTGATGATGTCTGATTTTTGTTAGCCAAGAGGGTCGTAGGATTTAAAGAGTTGTTCAGGTGTAGCTAAAGAATAGAAAAAAAATGCTGATATTTGAATATGTGTACATATTTTTAAAAATGAGAAGAAAATGAGTGTTATGTATGAAAGGGTACAGATCCCAGTAATTAGAGGAACGACGTAAATAAGTGTTTACATAATATTTATTATAAGAAAAAGGCTAAAATCGAACCCAGTATTCGAAAGTTAAAAGTGAATATATATTACAATCCCAGGAATTTAGTGAATTGTTTAGAAATAACTAAATAGCAATACAATACAACTAGAGGTCAGAGTTAGAAACATGGAATTCAATTTAGGAATTTTCTTTGTGTTGACAAAAAGGTGGGTTGAAGAGAAAATATCTGTGCCTAAATCAAAACGCGGATTCCATGAACAAAGCTTCTTTCTTAGAACTGCACGCCTGTGGAACTCTGTTCCGTCTGCCTGCTTCCCTCCGGACTACAACTTGGATGGCTTCAAGTCCAATGTTAACAAATTCCTAATGAACCGCCCCCTTAATTAAACACTTCATCAAATCTCCACACTAACGTAATGTACTTGCAATAACCCTTATCCCTTGATAAGTGGTGATCACTGTGTAAAAAAAAAAGGTAACATATTAGGGATGCGAGGTATAGCGATAGACACATTATATACGAAATAATTGGGTGTGAGAGGAAAGGGGTGATACATTTTAATTATCGTGGGAGGAAAATAGGAGAGCTACAGTGATCTTTGCGATAGAGAAATATAGTTGATATGAATATGTTACCTAGTATCTTCTCTCCTCTTCTGATGAGAAGCATTAGGCTTTGGAATACCATGGTATAAAGAGTTTTACTTATCCTACACCGCTAATTGATGTAACATCGATATTGAATAAACGGATAAATCTAAATCTATATAATAAGTATATAATACTATATTTTATATTGCTTTTTTTATTTATTTATATTTTACATATGCTCCCAAGCAATTTGTAAAGTTTTGCATTATCCCGATAAGTCTGCTCGTAAAGAATCGATCTTTACTTTTAACTGCCCCAGGCATATTTGAGAAGCTTCCAACGCAGTGTCAGATGTGTTTTTGACTTATTTTGAACACACACACACACACACACACACACACACACACACACATATATATATATATATGTTTTGAGAAAAATAGAAAAACCGAATGAAATTATTAAAATAATCAACGTTTCGTCCTTATTTCAGAGGACATCGTCAGGATATATATATATATATATATATATATATGTGTGTGTGTGTGTGTGTGTGTGTGTGTGTGTGTGTGTGTATAAGTTCTCTCGGATTCTCTCTCCTCTGATCTTGAGCGCGTGGTACAACGGGGGAAGAGGTGGTTGGTTACTTTTACTGCATTTAAAACTAAGCTTCAATCTTTGCACCATCAACGCTCTGATCTCCATCTGGCATCAATTGAAATGGATGGCTCTCGTCTTGGCGAGGCTCCATGTTTTTGCAAGCTTCTGAGATTGGCCTTTACTTTTGATCTGAAATAGAACACGTACATCAAATCTGTTGCCAAGGTCCCTGGAAAATGTTGGGATCCTTCTACCGTTCAAGTAGATAGCTCACTGCTGATGCAATTCTCTGTTTATATAAAAGCCAAGTGCGTCCAACGATGGAATACTGCTGCCATATCTGGGCAGGAGCTGCTTAAACAGCCTATTCTGCCTTGACAGATTCCAAAATAGACTTCGTAGCCTAGTGGAGGATGCCCTTTTCTCTTCCCTGCAACCTCTCTCCCACAGAAGGGACGTTACGACCCTGTCGTTGTTTTATCGTTATTTCCATGACAATTGCTCATATTAGCTCTAATCTCTGGCCCCCCCCTCGCCAATCATTCATGAAAAACACCCGTCTAGCTGAAACCACCGTCAGTAACTTTCCCCACTCTTTATCTGTGCCTAAATCAAAACGTAGATTCTATGAACAAAGCTTCTTTCTTAGAAGTGTATGTCTGTCGAATTCTCTTCCGTTTACCTGTTTACCACCTTACTATAATTGGATGTCTTCAAGTCCAACATAAACAAATTCCTGATGAACCGCTCCCTTAAGTAAGACAGTTTATCAGATCTCCATTACTAACGATTACTACGATATTATTCCATTGATTACTGTATACGCAATAACCCTTATCCTACGTGGCCTCCGGGCCTTGATAAATGGTGACTACCATGTAAATATATATATATATATATATATATATATATAAAGTAGTAGCGTTCGTGTGTGTCTGTGTGTCTGTGTGTCTGTGTGTACAACTCCCAATGACCAAAGAAATATAAAGGCCAAATGTGTGTACACCTCTCCTGACCAAGAAATATTAATGCTCATGTTAGGATACTTCTGTCAAAGGAGACAGTATATGCTATACGGACTTTCAATATATAGCATTCTTCAAACCACATTTACATTATTAAGTTACGGTCATTAACGTACCACATTAAATTAAATCTATTTAAATAATTACCTCGATGACATTACTTATTCGACATAATAGCTTTGTTTCAACTGTACTAATTAAAAAAATTAATTATTTAGTTTATTTAAATTTCAAGTTATATTTGATTTAACTGATTTTATCTGAAATCTGAAACCGTTTTATTTTCAAACCAAAAACCAGAAAACCAAAAGGGGAAATAACTGTGATAGTTTAATTGAAACGGAGTACGTTATTAAATATTTGTTTACATTTCGAAATATTATTCTAAGCTGAATTATTATTTTATTTTTAATTCGGAGGAATTTTTTTTTCGCTTATTCTTAATTTTTAAGTAACCTTTTTTATTCGTTAGAGAAAAATAATTAAAACTAATTTCCTCATTTACTTGCATCCTCATGAGGACATAGTTCGTCAGAGACACATGTGAACAAAATCCATCATCCTCTGCTCTTTTTGTTTATAAAATTTAATCGGCGTTGCCCAGGATTTATTATAATAATTATACCATAGCAAGTGTGTTTAATTGCCCGAGAAACAGATTTTCTTTATAATTTATTTAATATCTTAAATTAAAAATGCTCAATTTTTACGACGTGACCCAGCGTCATTTAACCCCTAGAAAAAAATGGTCAATGTCAAGTTTCTTTCCAACTCCTCAAAAAACATGAAAATGACAACTTTTTCTTTTTTCGATAGCGCTGAAAACGAATATCACATTTAAATTTGGGGCAGATAAGTAGTTTTCATGGTATGAAAAATTACTTTTTCAAAAAGTGGGGAATCACTTTCCTATATAAATTTAACGTAAAATGAGCACCCACTTTCTAACCACCTAATAATTTCTTCATATCATAAAACAAATTTAACTGTGATATTCATTTTCAGCACCACCGAAAACCGTTTTTTTTACTAAGAGATTCGTTTATGTTTTCATAATTTAGGACGTAAATAATGCTGTGAGTAAGCTTACACGAGCGGTTCACAATTTTTTTTTTTTTTTGAGTTGGGTATTCAATTATATAATTTGTATAGTTTTTAACAAGTGCTCCTGTACTTTACTTAACCGCCTCCTAATGTAAACAGAATTATTGTAAAATGTTAAACTGCAGAGACACCTGTTAACAACTATACAAGTTCTATAATGAGAAAAGAACGAAAAACAAAAGTATGCTTTTGTAAACTTACTAACAGCATAATTAGAGTCCAAAATTATGAGATGAAAAAAATGAACGCATCTCTTAGTAAAATAGAAACAGCGCCAATTTTCGGGAGTGCTGAAAACGAACTTGGGTTCTCATTTTACGTTAAATTTATATAGGAAAGTGATCCCCCACTTTTTGAAAAAGCAATTTCTTCATATCATGAAAACTACTTATCTGCCCAAAATTTAAACGTAATATTCGTTTTCATCATCACGGAAAACCATTACAAGTCAATTTAAAGTTTTTGGGGGAGTTGAAAATAAACTTGATATTGACCAAAAAATTAAGATCTGTTTTTTTGTGGCCTAATACGTATAAGCAGTCTTTATAAATAATATGAAAGAAGAAATTTTGAAAAAAAATTTAACATTTTAGCATGGGGGATAACTTTTCTATATAAATTTAACGTAAAATGAACACCCACTTTTTGGCCACAAAACGTTCAACGAGACATGTCATCTCTAGCATTTTTTCAAGTTTGGCGATCAAGGGAGGGGGGAAACATGACAAATACAAAAATTTTGATACTATTCTGTACTTTCACCTAACAATTTTATAAACAGAACCAACCCCAAGATATGACAAATTCAATTTTTTTTTTGGGGGGGGGGGGATTTCATTAGAAATATAAAATGACAAACAATATCATTTACTTGCTTTTGGAATTAATTTTTGGTAGATCTTTTTTTTCTTTTTTTGCGATCGCACAGGCATTCGCTGCTATGTTTATTGAAACAAAAGCTGTAATGATTTATTTTTAATTATCTTTTCTTTTCAAGTGGGGGGTCTTTCCATTGCACAATATCCGGAGAGTAGTTTCTTCTCTTTGTAGCCCTTCTGCTGAAATATCTGGTGGCGAGGGTATCACGTACTTCTTTTTTGGGGCGATTACATTTGCATATTTTCATCCGTTCTTCTATTTTTGTTGTAGGGGTATCCACGTTGCCCATGATGAAAATGATTAGTATACAGGTGTTTTTCAAACAGAACTTCATGTCAACCCAGGTAACGCTGGGTACCTATGCTAGTATATATATATATATATATATATATATATATATATATATATATATATATATATGTATATATATATATATATATATATATATATATATATATACACGTGTGTGTGCATTAATGTATGCAGTAAAATAATATTTTCTTTTTTTTTTCTCTTGTCCCTCCGCTTTTGATCGCAAGATTAGGAGACTGCATTGCGCAAATTAACAACACACCTGTGCAGGTGTTTTTAATTACCTCACTCCAAGCCCTATCACTGGATAAAGCACCGGTTTCATTGCAGCGGTAACAGTAAGTGCATAAAGAAACAAACGCACGTATGCAAACGACAATGGGGCTACCTAAACAAAGATGGATGCTGAAAAAATAAGGAACGAGAGAAAGAGAGGGGGGCTAGAATAGAAAGAGCATGTGGGAGAGGGGTGGACTTTTAATCTGTTTTTAGAATTGTCATCGTCGGTCGGTCTATGACACTTCAGTTTTTAATAACAACGCTACACGCTGAATAGACACAACTCACGTGTCCAAGGATCACTCTATATAGGCTTTGTCTGTCGGTTTCTTTGCATTACTATTTGGAATGGTGTATAACAGGAGATTATAGGAAAATGTCTGCAGGTTAGTACAGTCAGAGAAGCAGGAAACAGAAAGGGAATTCCAAAGTTTAATAATCCGAGGAAATATAAAAGTAAGAGAGAATGCTTTCCGTCATATAGGCGCCTCAACAGTAACGGGTTGGATTTTTTAATATTTGTCGGATTTATTGGTGGCATTTACGTCGTGATATCACAAGCGCATTTAATAAATGACCTCCCCGACTAAATTGCCTCTGAGATGGGTATATATGCTGATGACACCACACTCTATAGCAGGCACGACAGGAAAACAAATGAACATATATCTAAAGTAATGGCAGAAACACTAGAGGATGACCTCCAATCAGTAGTGGAATGGGGACAAAAATGGATGGTCACGTTCAATGCCGCCAAGACTAAACTAGTTTCATTCAATAATTACAAGAAACCTTCTCTACCACCTATAGCAATGGCCAACGACTCTTTATCTGAGAGTACGTCTTTCAAGCTCAAGAGTTGGAACAATTACATCGAGGGCATTGCCAGGGCCGCTGCAAGGAAGGTGGGCTCTCTCTACCGTGCTAGAAAACTACTAACACTCGAAAGTATCCTGTACCTCTATAAGGCAATCATTCGCCCATGTATGGAGTATTGCTGTCATATTTGGGCTGGTGCATCGGCTACTAGTCTCTCGCTCCTTGACAGGGTTCAAAAGAAAGTCACAAATCTGATAGGTCCTAAACTGGCATCTAAGCTTCAGCCTCTGTCCCATCGACGAAACGTTGCATCCCTCTGCCTGTTCTACAAGTATTTTAATGGTGAATGCTCTGATGAACTGCAAGCACTTGTGCCCCCACGATGTGAACACCCTCGACAGACCCGACAAGCTGCAAAATCCCACCCCACACTGTAGAGATCCCTAGATGTAAAACATCTTTCTACTCCGGTAGTTCCTTCCCCAGAACCGCTAGAGTTTGGAATTCCATTCCAGATCACTGCTTCCCCAACTGTACTGACATGCAGAAGTTCAAGTGCAACGTGAACCGACATCTTGCTGCCTAAATCCCTACATAGTACCCCAGTAGTTGTTTCCCCTGATAGTAGCCCCCTACACCAAAGTGGCAATGTGCCTTGTTTGGGGTGAAAATTTAATAAAAAAAATTCACCAAAGCACATTCAATTAAAGTACTTGTAAAACAGGCACAGGGGTGCGACATTGCGGTGATGAGACAGGTAGTTCGACATTGCGGTTGACTTGGCAGGCAGTTCGGGACCCAAACTAAAAGTACAAGAATAGTCCTAATGATATAACATGCTTTCTTGTGTGAGTAATTTTCTAGCACATTCTTTGCCGCAGCCTTGGCAGTGTCCTCAATGTGTTTGTTCCAATATATGTTGCCTATGAATGACGAACCGAGCAGTTTTAAAAAATACGCTATTCAGTAAGTTGTTATGTTTAAAATATATTTCCATTGGTTTGTCATGCATAAATTTCTAATAGCATTTTCATTAGTCTATCAGGCTCTAGATTGAAATGACACATTCGTCGATCTGTCAGGTTTAAGTTTCAAATTGTATTTACATCTGTTTGTCAATTTGAAGTTTGAAACGTAATTTTCAATGCGAAAATCGACGACTGAATGTGCGAATTGTCATGCATTTTTTTACACACTTTGTAATTTTTTTTTATTTTTTACATGGCCCAATAGCCACTCAGGGATAAGAGTTATTGTGTGTACAGTAATCAAAGGGATAGTGTAGCAATAGTATTGAAGAATTGGTAAGGTGTCATTACTTAGGGGGGCGGTTCATCAGGAATTTGTTTGTGTTGGACTTTAAGACATCCAGGTTGACGTCGGGTGGGAAACAGGCAAGCGGAACAGAGTTCCACAGGCGTGCAGTTCTAAGAAAGAAGCTTTGTTCGTAGTATCTACATTTTGATTTAGGCACAGATAAGGAGTGGGGAAAATTATTGACAGTGGTTTCAGCTAGTCGGGTGTTTTTTGAGAAAGATTGGCGAGGGAGGACCAGAGAATGGAGCTCAGACGAGCACCTGCCATGGAAATAACGATAGAACAATAACAGGCTCGCTACTTCTCTTCTGTGGGAAAGAGGTTGCAGGGTAGAGAAAAGGGCATCCCCCACCAAGCCACGGAGTCTATTTTGTACTCCGTTAAGGCAGGATAGGCTGTTTTTTGCAGCCCCCGCCCAGATGTGGCAGCAGTACTCCATCTTTGGACGTACTTGGCTCTTATATAGATAGAGAATGGCATCATTAGTGAGATATCTTCTGGAGCGGTAGAAGGATCCCACCATTTTCCCAGCGACCTTGGCTACAGAGAAATCATATGGCAAAGAACGGATGTGAAAGAATGTGTGTCACGTGTCGTTTTGGTGTGTGGTCGTATCCATGTGCGTGAGTTTACCTAAATGTTCTCTGTACATAAAAAGAAACGACTGATTCCACGTTTATACTATCTATACTAAGTGATTTATACTAAGCCAGGTTAACAATGCATAAGTGTAACCTTAAATATAAGATGAATGGATTGGTTGGTGAATTTTACGGCATATCAACAGCTGTTGACTAATTTTTATTCCGTGGCTGCACATGGTTAGAATAGGATTAGTCTGTAGAGCTATTTCTTTTGTAAAAAAAATAGAGTTTAAATGATTGTCTATTTAAAGTCCATAGAGAAGTAGCTGGCAGCTATTAGTGTTATGTATTGAGACACTGTGCTTGTAAGTAGAGATTATGTGGAATTTCAACGAAAGTTAGATAATTACATCTCAGGATAATATGGCGACAAACGGAAATAAACTGAGGTCCAGCTG
Organism: Euprymna scolopes; assembly: GCF_053919585.1. Lineage (NCBI taxonomy): Eukaryota > Metazoa > Mollusca > Cephalopoda > Sepiida > Sepiolidae > Euprymna > Euprymna scolopes. The sequence goes on along the minus strand of NC_136487.1, from coordinate 7,835,216 downwards.
GCGTAAGTGAAATGGGGGAGAGAGTCAAGGGTTGTCTTCCCAGACAAAACGCGCTAGAAATGCAGTTGTCGAATGATATGACAGAGAGATGACGTCGCGTGTTCGGGAGATAAAACTGAGTTTAGAGGATGTCGGAATCGGGAAGCAAGACATGTGACATGCGTCTAACAATGTAAAGAGAATTTAAATGAATGTTGTCTCGAGACTCTGTCCGTGTGTCGCTCGTCTTACGATTAAATAAAAAAAACAAGAAGTAAATAGAATTAGCTAATCTGAACAGCTCTTCCCCCCCCTCTCTCTCTCTCTCTCTCTCTCTCAAAATAAAACCTTTCAAAGTTAACAAGTTCAAATTGTGTTTCCGAGCATAGGTAAATTCAGCCTGAGTTAAACATAAACTCAACAACCACGAGGAGATTAACCGACAGACGCATAGAAAAGTGACGATCATATAATGAAGACCAGCGACTGCGCATGTATGTAAAACAACTGTTTTGTTCATTTGTATCTTAATCGCATATGGGCAAAAATAGGCGTTTATTGAAGACAACACGTATGAACTGTTTTGTTTAACATAAACTAATATTCCAGCCTAGAATGGACCTGAGAGCAACGAACACGAAGATATAACACATTCTCAAAGCTCCCAATGCATTTAAAGATAATTCTCAGAACTTCAGAGTTAAATGAACAGAGATAAAATCAATGATCTCCCAATTTCAAGATTAATGCACAACCAAAAAACTATAAATATACAAGTAGCTACATTTTACACATTATTAGGTAGCGATTTATGGAAGTTATGGACCCAGAATAATGACGTGTACTTGTGCAACATAATTTTATTAAAACACTTTTTGTTAACTACACCATTGTCTTTGACTTGATTATTATCGGCCTGCAAAGCTACAACACTGGTGACGAGCGATTCGAAACTTGCACCGCCAAAGCGCATTCATAACATTAACTCAGTTAGGCATAGCTGCAGAATTGAACTTTCTTTCTCCTTCACTGAACCAAAAGAAAAAACAGACAAACAAACAGAAGTTCGATGAGCAAACTTTTATCATGAAAATGCTTGTGGGAAAATACTTCCTAACTGACTATAAATGGTTGTCTCCAAATTTAATTTAAACACATACTTGAGTTGTCCTTTTGAATACTAATATACTTTTTAGTCTTTTGCACGCGCCATCCATTTCATTTGAATCCTATTGTTGTGTCGTCCATCGGCCAACTGAAAATTTATTAAACTTTTGTCCCCAAGTGACCTCTGGGCCTGATAAGTTGTGACACGCTAGTACAAAAGAGATACCATTTCGTTATGAATGACAAATCTGGAGCTCTAAAAGTTTACGATTATCACTTGTGCGTTTTTACACTGAATTGGTGGTTTTGAGGTTTTGTAACATATCAAGTTAGTAGAAGCGATATGCTTCGGAAAGATAAGCCGAGGGGGTTAGTGAGTGTGATTGACAAGGTTTCGATGGGAGGTCAGCTGCGACCTGATATACGAGTATGCGTTAGATGATTGGTCTATTTTGTCACGTGAGAGAAAGGAATTTCAAATTATATTCAATTGCGCGATTTAGAACGAAACAAGGAAGTTTATATGTCGAATAATGTGTTTGTTTAGAACCTACAAACCTTTTGGTGATCGCCATACACATGTATACATAAACTCACACACGTGTATACTTTTTTTCAATTTTCTTCTATTCTGTTCGAGTTGGAGATAGGGCAATTTATTGGACACCGGATATTTTTTCGCCATTTCATACATTCCAACTGAAAGGTTTATAAAGATCCAGACCGCCTGTATCTGGATCCAATTGTCTGTATCTAACTTGCACTTTGTTCACTGGGTATCTTTGCCAGATAGACTTTGAAATTATCTATATATGTTTGATATTTTGTATGTCATGTTTACATCTTTTTTCTTTCAGGTGGCCGTAGTTTAATTGTTATGATCTATTTCTTGTAATAAATAATTTTACCCAGAATTCTTCATAAGTTTTGGTTTCGGTTCGTATTATAGTTTATGATACTAAAGTAATTGATATTTTTATAAATAATTTTACCAAAAAAATCTTCATAAGGTTTTTGGTTCAGTTTTGATTATAGCTGAAGAAAGTAAAGTTATATATATATATATATATATATATATATATATATATATATATATATATATATATATATATATATATATATATATATATAAGTTTTGGTTTTGGTTTTGGTTTGGTTCTGATTCAAACAAATGCACCCATATGGATATATTTTTATTTTTGATATCACAACTTTATAATATATAAGTATCTATAGAAAATTGACTCTATAATAATATTTTTTAAATGGAGAGTATTTTTAAATGGAGAGTAAATAATACAGTGGATGTGTTATCGGCAGCTCCAGTGACTCTCACTTCTCCTTTTTTGTCGCTCAGTCCTCATTTAATGAGTAATTTTTCTGACAAAGGGTGAAGAAAAAGCTGCTTAAAGGTCGGTAGTACTTGGTGAACTTGGGGTCTGAGATGTCGGAAATTTTTCTGTCTCTATGTCTGTCCTTGTGGCCATGTCACTAGTAAGGGTGCTGGAGGTAAACGTTTTGTCTGGGCTGACGTTATCCGCCTGATAGTCAGGGACCCGAACATTGGATTAACCACTAAGGAGGCTCTCCTATCAGCAGGCGCAAAGTACTGGGACTGCTGTATTGCCATTTGGTGAGTGGATCTGGACCATGCAGCAGTCTCTGGTGGGGCCTCTCGATGTCATACTAGTGGGTAATTGTTACGGCTTTACCTTTTCGTGTGCTACAAAAAAAATTCCTGTCTTTTTCTCTCTTCCTTTCCCTCTCTGTACTGCTCTAACCAAATATGCCGACCTGTTCCACAAATCCCAAAACCTCAACATGAAATATCTCCAGAAAAAAAACTCGAATAAACCTAGAACCCCATCTTCCAACGTAGACCCCTACTAACATGTCTCCTCCAACATCAGGGGTCTACGTTCCAACCTTCCAGAGGTTGAAACCCAATTACTGGAGACGAAACCGAACATATCATTTCTAAGTGAAACTGGAATAGGGCCGACCACTTCCCTAGATGAGTTCATAATTAATGGATACTCTAATTTAACAGCTAAATCTGACCACCAAGATCGCCATGGGCATGGAATATGTGCCTACATTAAAGATGGCTTCCCGTGTGGCAGGGATATCTCTAGAGAAGATCCTCATTTACCCTATATGTGCTACCGGGTTGCACTTGCTAACACCACTGCATTTATATTTGCCCTCTATCGGCCCCACAACAGCGGAGTTACTATCTTTAAGAGCATATCTGAGAAAATAGACCACATCCTGTCTGCACATCCCTCGGCTAACATCCACATCTGTGGTGACTTCAACTTCCATAACGTGGAATGGCTGACCCATTCAAATAAGACAGACGATGAGGGGAGGTTTTGTTATGATTTTACCATTGCTTATGACCTCACTCAGATTGTTCGCGAACCCACCCGTGTGCCCGATACACCCGGTCAACATGCAAGCCTCCTAGACCTTTTTCTCTCAACTTCCCCTGAGCTGCGTTCATGTTCCGTTCATTCTCCTCTAGGATCCTCCGACCACTCCGTTGTATCAGTTAACATAAAAACGAAATGTAATAAGTCCCCAGACGTACCCCTCCACCGTACTGTATACCGATACTCTAAGGCTGACTTGGATAGCTTCCGTGCATTCATATCTGATTTACCTCTTCACTCCATGTTTAAAAAGGAAGTGGCCTCTATAGTATCAGATCTGACCGAATGGTCAATTGTAGGCATAGACCGATTCATACAATCTAAAAATTCCAACAAAAACCTAACAGCCAGCCATGGTTCTCCCCAGAATGTGCTGCTGCTATCGCGCACAGAAATCACTTTTTCCATAGCTACCAACGTAATAGATGCACTGAGACTAAAGCTGCTTTCAGGACTGCCAGCAACCACTGTAAAAGAGTAATAAAAAATGCAAGAAAGCTATATTCCCAGTCTGTTCAATCTAAGGTAGCTGATCAGCGGCTTGGTTCCCACCAGCTTTTGCAAATAACAAATAGGATCCTGAACAGAAGTGTGCGTTCTATCCCAACCATTATCAATGGACCAGAGGTCATCTCGTCAGCGTCAGACAAGGCCAAACTATTTGCAAAGAACTTTGCAGCTAATTCTACCCTATGCGACGAAGGCCATCAACTCCCCACATTTCCGCCTATAACACAGAACACGCTAGGTAACATACAAATATCCGTGCATGAGGTCGCCAAGATAATCAAGAACCTTGATTCCAGTAAAGCAACTGGCCCTGACGGCATCCCAATTATAGTGTTAAAAAAGCTTCAACCAGAACTTGCTCCCATACTTACGAAACTGTTTAAGCGCTGCCTTAAGGAGAAGTGCTTTCCGACTCCCTGGAAGACCTCATCAGTTTGCCCTGTATTTAAGAATTCAGGTGATAAGTCATCTCCCTCTCAGTACAGACCAATAAGTCTCCTGTGTGTTATGAGTAAGTTGCTGGAATCCATATTAAATAGAGAAATAGTCAACCACCTCAACAGAAATAACCTTCTTAGTGACACACAATATGGTTTCCGCTCTGCAAGATCTACCGTAGATGTGCTGACGGTTATATCTCACAGGATTGGTGAATTTCTTGACAAAGGCTGCCTTTCTAGGGCAATTGCTCTTGACATATCAAAAGCCTTCGACAAGGTATGGTATAAGGGTCTACTTCACAAGATTTCCAGCTACGGTATGACTGGAAATGTTTTCTCAATCATTAAATCATTTCTCTCCCATAAGAGTAGTGGTCGATGGACAAAAATCAGAGGCCTGCAGTATTAATGCTGGAGTCCCTCAGGGGTCAATCCTGGGCCCAACTCTCTTCCTTATCTACATCAATGACCTCCCTAAACACATACTTAAATCATTCGTTGACATCTATGCTGATGACACGACCATCTACGGCAACACATCAAAGGCTGTAAATGACAAAGTTCTCTCTGATTCTCTCTCCGCTGATCTCGAGCGCGTAGTTCAGTGGGGGAAGACGTGGCTGGTTACCTTTAATGCATCCAAAACCAAACTCCTATCCTTACATCATCAACGCTCTGATCCCCATCTAGCATCAATTGGGATGGATGGCTCTCGTCTTGTTTTGTCAAGCTTCTGGGTTTGACCTTTACTCCTGATCTGAAATGGAACACGTACATCAAGTCTGTTGCCAAGGTCGCTGGAAAGATGGTGGGATCCTCCTACCGCTCCAGAAGATATCTCACTACTGATGCAATTCTCTATCTATATAAAAGCCAAGTACGTCCAAGGATTGAATACTGTTGCCATATCTGGGCAGGAGCTGCTACAAACAGCCTGTCCTGCCTTGACAGAGTACAAAATAGACTTCGTGGCTTGGTGGGGGATGCCCTTTTCTCTACCCTGCAACCTCTCTCCCACAGAAGAGACGTTGCGGGCCTTTCCTTGTTTCATCGTTATTTCCATGGCAGGTGCTCGTCTGAACTCCAATCTCTGGTCCCCCCTCGCCAATCTTTCACGAAAGACAACCGTCTAGCCGAATCCACTTTGAAAAATTTCCCCCACTCTTTATCTGTGCCTAAATGAAAACGTGGATTCCACGAACAAAGCTTCTTTCTTAGAACTGCACGCCTGTCGAACTCTGTTCCGTCTGCCTGCTTCCCACCTGACTACAACTTGGATGTGTTCAAGTCCAACGTTAACAAAGTCCTAATGAACCGCCCCCTCAAGTAAACACTTCATCAAATCTCCACACTAACGTAATGTACGTACTTGCAATAACCCTTATCCCTGAGTGGCTTCCGGGCCTTGATAAGTGGTCACCACTGTGTAAAAAAAAAACTAGCGGGAGTACCCTGCATTACCTGAGTGTGTAGAGGTGGTGTAGTAAGGATATTGGGCAGGGGTGGGGATGAAAAAGAGAAAGAAGAAACGAACGTCAAAAAATCACATTAAAAAGACAAACAATCCGGCGTTTCCTGGGCACGTCGAGTAAAAAAAATTAAAACAACAATCGGTTGGAGAGAGGTGTAAAAAAAAGTGGTAGTAGGCAGGCAGGCTCGAACCCGTAACGTAAACGGGGGAAAAAGAACGTGACGTTCTGCCGTTGTGTCCATGGCAAAACCGGAAATATATATATATACTAGAATGGGAGCCAGGCGTTTCTCGGGTGTTTGGAGGTGTGTGTTGAGCAAAAAAAAAAAATGGTAGTAGGAATGCAAGCTCGAAACCGTACCGAGAAGGAGGAAAAGAACTACCCTATCCCGCCGCCTCACCATGCATCGTTAGACTTTAGCTCAATTTACGAAAATTTACAAATGCATAACTACTTCATCTGATTTATGACAAAGCTTAACACGGATATAATACATTGTGAAACTAATTTAAATTAAAGTTAAATCAAAATCAAAAGCAATTTCAAATCACTCGAATGTTCTGAAAATAATCGCATGCACGTCGAAAACAGTTCATTGGACAAACCAGCGCAAAAATACTAAAGATTTAGCTGAAAAGATGTATAAAAGAACAAAATTTTCAGTTATCCGTACTTTTCTATACTTTTCTATACTTATCGATTTTTTCCGATTTGGAAAATCTACTAACTGTTTATTTACGCTTCATTCTGTTATTGTTTTCCACAATTCTGTCAGGTATTCACAGCAGGAACCATGTGAAAGTTGCCAACATACATAAGTGAAAGTGGTGTGGTGGAACTGATTGGATTCGAACTTGGAACATCCAGGGCGTCGCTTCACACTTATATCCAAGGTACCAAAAACAATAAAAAGTTATCTTTATTTTAAATTCTAATTTCAATAAATACAAAATGCTCTTTCCAACTCAGAAATGTTTTATCGGAATGAAAACTATTATAGTTGAAATCGTCGGCGTTTATATAAAATAAACAAGAGAACGTTGTCCCTATTTAGCTGCCTCCTCACCGGGTAAAAATTAGTTTTTAATCTGGGGGGATGGCGGGGGATAGCAAGCTCCACAATGGCGTCATTCTGTATATACAATTTCTGAGGGCAAAACAGAACCTACATTTCGAACCATGTAATATATTGAAGTCTTATGCCAGCAGGTTGAGAGTATACTAACTAGTATGAATTTTCGTGCAGTTTACATGAGTATATTTAAGGAAAACCTGACGGCAAACGGAAATAGACCCAATGCAGCTAGTGTGATGGTGCAAGTCTTAAAAGACAAGACGCACTAGAAATGCAGGTTTCAAATGATATTGTATGGAAACGACATCATATGTTCGTGAAACAGAAGAGAGTTTCGAGTCAGTAGGTACCGGGAAGCGAAAATCTAAGTAACTATTGCCTCAAGACTCTGCGATTAACTAAAGACAGAAAATTAAGAAGAAATAATTATCGTAGTCTCTCTCCTAAATAGTAAACACTTTATAAAACCTTTGAAAGATCAGCAAGTCTCTATTGTGTTTCGATCCACAAGTACATTTGTCTTGAGTTAAACAGAAAATCACAACCACAAGAGGATAAACGGCCACGCTTGAAAAAGCGATGATAGGAAAATGAAAACGAGCAACCGCGCACGTATGTAAAAAAGATGTACAAGGACATGTTTGTTGAAAACGACGTGTGCGAACTAATCGTTTGTTTGTGATAACCTTTTGAAATGTTCCCCTCTGCTATCTTCACATGGAATACGAGGGGCGTGCAATAAGTAATGCCCCTGAAACACTTCCCATAGCAGTAGAGCAACGAAACTTGGCGCAGTTAGTAGTCTTTCTCTACATAGGAACCACCCAGAGTTATGCATTTCTCCCATCTTTTGATGCAGCTCAGGAGACCGTTTTTGTAGAACACCTCAGGTTGGTCCTCCCACCACGACGTGACTTCAGAAATCAAGGCTGTATCATCTGGGAAACGCTTTCCTTTCAAAAACAACTTTATGGCTGGGAAGAGGTGAAAGTCAGAGGGTGCAAGGTCAGGAGAGTAGGGAGGATGGGGTTGGATTTCATAACCACACGCCCGTACTTCTGATCTGGCGACATGCGAGTTGTGGACCGGAGCGTTGTCCTGCAGGAGGAGGGTACCTTTTCTGATCTTGCACATCCTCTTGATTTTGATAGCTTCCCTGAATTTCCTCAAAAGTGAAGCATAATAGGCTCCTGTAATTGTGGTGCCCTTTGCCAGGAAATATGTCGTCATTACTCCGTCCTGATCCCAGAAGACTGTGAGCATGACCTTGCCAGCGGAGGGCGGCACCCTTGCCTCCTTTGGAGGTGGTGAGTCCAAGTGCTTCCACTGCATTGATTGGGCTTTGGTCTCTGGATCATAGTGATGGACCCAGGTTCCATCTTGTGTAATCAGTCTTTTGAAAAACTTTAACTCATCTTCTTGGCACATCTCCAAATTCATCCTCGAGCACTCGACGCGTTCTCGCTTCTGGAATGGTGTGAGCAACCTGAAAATCTATTTGGCAGACACCTTATGCATATGCAAATGGTAATGAATGATAGTTTCCACAGACCCTGTACTAATCTTAACATCTTGGGCTATTTGGCGAATAGTAATGCGCCGATCTTCAAAAATGGCAGCCTCAACTTGACGGACAGATGCCTCATAAATGGCAGAAGGGGGCGACCAGGTCTTGGAGCTGTTTCCAAAGACATTCAGCCATGTTTGAATTCACGATACCAACGTTTTACAAAGTCATATGATGGGGCATTATCACCATAAGTTTCTTTCATTTCATCAAAAGTCTCTTGTGGTGTGCGTCCTTTCAAATACAAAAACCGGATCACTTCTCGACAATCAACAGGCTCCATTTCACACCTGACTCAGTTCAAACACCTGTAAAACAGAAACCACAATTAGTTCAGAGTTGTACTTTGCCGCAGAACCTGTAGAGATATAAGTCATTACACATGCAAAATTTCAGCTAGATCAGAGAACTGGAAGTGGGTCAGGGGCATTACTTATTGCACGCCCCTCGTAAGTATCCGTTTTCAAAAAAGCTATAATATCGAAACGAACACTAATCCTCAATAAATAGGAATAAACGAATTGGTAAAAAATTTTGTCTATGAACTTTTAATCAATAATAATCTGTAAATTTGCTAAAAACATTTTTTGTTATTAAAACATATTTAATTACCCACCTTCAAAAACGGAAAAATCGCTTCTGATAACTGATGCAATAATTGCTAACAATTATTTATACAAGAGCGCACACCCAATATTGTCTGGAAGTGAATGAGGATCAACGAACTTTTATGTCCACGCACTTAATAGGTTTTCGCGAGGTCCTGTTTTTTCTGTTCATCAGTGTTTTCAGAACACCTGCTTGGTTTAATTGAACTTTCCGTAGTGAGTTCTTTTGAATGCTGGGGTATTTTTATTTTGAATAACCTCTGTGAGCACGAAATCCGACATCGCACTGTTATAGCCCTGTTAAGGGTTGCAAAGAAAAACAGACAAATAAAGTAACAACATGTATTGCAATGCATACAATACGTAGGTTGTTTTTCGTAGATAGGCCGATAGGATATCGCCTGACACATTACGGCTTAGTGTCACTGTATTTATTAAGATTGGAATAGTCTATTAGTAGGTAACATAGGTTAGTTCCGTCATCACATTCCCTCAATCAGATTTTTGTAAACCTACAAAAATGCATTTCGATTTCGAAATGTCTTCTTGGATCTAGGAGAGCCAGTATGCTTCCACTGAGAACATTGTCTCTTGGTCTCTGTGTCATAGCAGTAGATCCGGCTTTCATCGCAGGCCACCAGAGCATCAAGAACTGCGGGATCTTAATTGATCAGCTCGACCATCTTCCTGTTGTCATGACAACGTCTTTCTTTCTGATCTTCTCTGAGCACTCTTGGGACAAACTTCACACAAATCTTCCGCATCTTTAGTTCCTTGCCAATAATTGTGTGTACAGTTCTCACACTAACATTATACTTTGCACTTATTGACTCTATAGACACACAACGGTCCTTATCCATGAAATCCTTTATTTGGTCAATCAACTCTGTTATTCTGGCTTACTCCTCCCACACCTCTCATCATCCCTCACAGATTCTCTACTTTGCTTGAATCTTTTATGCCACTCAAAAACTGATTCTCGATTCATGCAAGATGGCCCAAAAGCAGTCTGAAGCATTTCATACGTTTCTGTGGCAATTTTCCAAGTTTAAAACAGGATTACATAGTGTTTTTCTAAAGTGTCCTCACGTCTAGATTGCATTTTTTAAATTTACCAGCTGTGACAATCAAGCTTTAGTAGGGTGTATTTCAATTCCCGTTTTAGCTGTTCATTTGAACTTGAATTCATAAAAATTGGCCAGTCATCTCATAAGATGTATAGCAGTAACACGCTAAATTTTTAGAAGTCTATGACAATTTTAATTGCCTATATTTAAGGCACCTCGCATATCTATAAATATATAAAGTGCGTCAACGTATAGTTTTTAAATAAATAATGTGTATAAATGTACAATTCTAAACATGTCCCTAATATTATAAGTGAATCTACCAGCTTAGCAATAATGTTATCCGACAGAACATACATCTGCAAGTCTCTATATATAAAATTAAAGAATAATCTGTTCGTTTTTTTTTTTTTACATTCCTTAATGAGTGTACAAGGTGGAACGATAATGTTGTCGCCCTAAAGAAAACAAAACTTTATTTTAAAACTTTTATTGTAAAAATCAATTCAGGTATCTTGATTATGTAAAGCTGACAGCTATTCAATGTAGCCGCCTTCGACCCCAATCACCGCCTTCGACCCCAATCACCGCCTCAATACGGGATTTCTAGTATACTGTTTATAAATGCATGTGAAGGTTTTAAATCTGAAAATCTCTCTATATATAAAAGGCAAAATGTGTGTGAGTGTGTGTGTGTGTTTGTATGTCTTGCAAAAACTTTCGACACGGGCCACGGATTTTCACCACATAGGTATAATTTTAAAGTTTGACCCTTCGCCCGACAAATATCGAAAATTTGGCCAAAAACATTAATTCCTTCACCCTAAAATCATTAGTTTTCTATAGGGAGGGTGTAGCAAAAACCGTCCCTTCATGACAAGTTCGCTTCTACGCATGTTATTTTTCCATCACATTCACGTTTTCTTTTTTTGTTTTTGTTTTTCCGATTTTTACATTCAACATCGTTCGTTTGCCTTACGTTAGTTTTTTTTGTGTTTTTTTCGATTTTTTTAAAAGTTTTAACACTTAGTTTATATAAAATATTTAATAATTTACTATTTAATATTTAGAAATATTTACTTCGCTTATTCTTATGTTTTGATTCCCCCCACGCCCATGCACACACACCTCTAAACACCCGGGCAACGCCGAGTACCCCCCCCCCCGCTAGTCATTAATAAATAGTAAAGGTATCATCTATAATATAAATTTCACCTCTTTGTTTGTATGTATGTATGTATGTATGTATGTATGTATGTCTGCCTAAAACTTTCAACACAGGCGACGGATTTTCACGGGATCGGTATCGTTTTGAAGCTCCACCCTTTGGACGACAAATATCGAAAGATTTGGCTAAAAACATTAATTCCTTTACCCTCAACTGGGCATTTTTCTACAGGAAGAGGTCGCTTTTTTCGCCGATATTTTCGAAGGTCATCCCTTTTTTTTTCGATTGACTAACCTTAAATAAAACCTTCGCCATTTCCGGTTGGCGATGGACGCAACGGCAAAGACGTCACGTTTTTTTTTTCACGTTCTTTTCCTCCTTCACGGTACGGGTTCAAGCCTCCCTGCCTACTACCATTTTTTCTTTTTTTTTTTTCTTTTTTGCTCAACCCTTCAGACAAATAATAGTGAAAAATTAGCTAAAAACATTAATTTCTTCACCCTCAACTGGGCACTTTTCTACAACGAGGGGTTGTTTTTTCGCCGATATTTCCAAAAGTCATCCCCTTTTTTTTAATATACTAGCCTTAATTTAAAACTTCACCACTTCCGTTTTTTTTTTTTTTAATATATTGTATTACATTTTCACCTCAAACAAGGCACATTGCCAATTTGATGTAGGGGGCTACTATCAGGGACATAAGCTACAGGGGTACAATGTGGGGAGTTGGGCAACAAGATGTCGGTTCACGTTAGACTTGAACTTTTACATGTCAGTACAGTTGGGGAAGCAGGAACCCGGAAGGGAATTCCAAAATCTAGCGGTTCTGGGAAGAAACTACTGGAGTAGAAGGCTCTCCTAAATCTAGGGATCTCAACTGTAAAGGGGTGGGATTTTGCTTCTTCTTGGGTTTGTCGGGAGTATTTACGTCGAGGGGGGACCGAGTGCTTGCAGTTCTTCGGAGCATTCACCGTTAAAATACTTGTAGAACAGGCAGAGTGATGCTACATTTCGTCGATGGGACAGAGGCTGATGCTTAGATGACAGTTCAGGACCTATTAGGTTGGCGACTCTCTTTTGAACCTTGTATAGGATTGAGAGACAAGTAGTAGATGCACCAGCTCAAATATCAAAACAATACTTCATACATGGGTGAATGGTGGCCTTATAGAGGTACAGGATACTTTCGGGCGTTAGTAGCTTTCTAGCACGGTAGAGAGAACCTACCTTCTTCGCAGCGGTCCGTACAATGCTCTCAATATAATTGTTCCAACTCATGTTTCCTGTGAACGTTAGGCCGAGGAGTTTGAAAGATGTACTCTCAGATAAAGAGTCACTGGCCATTGCTTTAGGTGGCAGAGAAGGTTTCTAGTAATTATTGAAGGAAACAAGTTTAGTCTTGGCCGCATTGAATGTGACCATCCATTTTTGTCCCCATTCCACTACAGATTAGAGGTCATCCTCTAGTGTTTTTTTCATTTCTTTAGATATGTGTTCATTTGTTTTCCCCTCGTGCCTGTTATAGAGCGTGGTGTCATCAGCATATATACCCATCTAACAGACAATTTTGAGGGGGAGGTAATTTATGAATATTAGGAATAATAGAGGTCCAAGCATAGACCCTGAGGCACTCCCGCGTTTATATCATATTGTTTAGATGTAAGACCATCGAGGACAACCTGGATTTTTCTCTTATCTAAGAAAGATTTTATTATGTTTAGTATTCTTCCAGTGATACCGTATAATCCGATTTTCCTGAGAAGACCTTCATGCCATACCCTGTCAAAAGCCTTAGATACATCTAGAGCTACCGCTCTACCTTCCCCTGCTTTGTCAAGTGAATGGTATATGCGTTCAGAGATTATAGTTAAGATGTCTGCCGTGGAACGGGCTTTCCTAAAGAACGCAACGGCAAAGACGTCACTTTTTTTCACGTTCTTTTCCTTCTTTTCAATACGGGTTCGAGCCTGCCTGCCTACTACCACAATTTTTTTTTTTTGCTCAACACACACCTTCAAACACACGGGAAACGCAGAGCACCCAGGCTAGTCTAATATATAAATAGCAAAATGTGTGTATGTGATTTTCTATGTCTGCCAAAAAAAAGTTTCGACAGACGCGACGGTTACTTACGAGATCGGAATCGTTTTGAAGCCCCGCTTCTCAGACGAGAAATATCGGAAAATAAGCCAAAAACATGGATTCCTTCACTCTCAACTCAGCCGTTTTGTACAAAGAGGGGTCGCTTTTTTTCGTCGACATTTTTTTAAATTTTGTTTATTACATTTTCACCCCAAACAAGGCACATTGCCACTCAGGTGTAGGGGGCTACTATCAGGGTAAGCAACTACGGGGGCACTATGTAGGGATTTGGGCAGCAAGATGTCGGTTTACGTTGCACTTGAACTTCTGCATGTCAGTACAGTTAGGGAAGCATGATCTTGGAATGGAATTCCAGAGTCTAGCGGTTCTGGGGAAGAAACTACTGGAGTAGAAGGATCTTTTGCATCTAGGGATCTCTACTGTGTTGGCAAGTCATCGTCTTCCTACGATTGACTATCCTTAATTTCAATGCTCGTGATTTCCCTTTTAGTAATGGATGCGTCAGCTAAGACGTTAGTTTTTTTGTTTTTTTTTATTTCTTTTCCTCCTTCGCGTTACGGGTTCGAGCTTACCTGCCTTCTACCACTTTTTTTAACCCTAACCTCCACCCAAACTGTTGTTTTGATTCGCCCCACTACTACCACTTTTTAACACATGAATCCTCCCCCCCCCCCCGAGATTCCTTACTATACCACCTCTCCACTCCCGGGCAACGCCGAGGACCCACGCTAGTTTGATATACCATGCTAGAAAATTCTACCATGCTAGAAAATTCTACCATGCTAGAAAATTATTCCATGCTAGAAAATTACTCACATCAGAGAGCATTCTATATATTTACCAAGCCACAATTCGCCCATGCACAGATTATTGTTCCTACATTTTAGCTGGTGCATCAACTACTAGTCTCTCACTCTTCAAAAAGGAGTTTCAAATCCAATAGGTCTCTCAGTCGATCAAGCAAAATCCCACCCCTTTACTGTTGAGATCCTTATACTCTATGAGTTTCTTACTTTCGATTGTTAGACTTTGGAATTCCCTTCCTGTTTCTTACTTCCTTGACTGTACTAATCTGCAGAAGTTTCAATCTAAGTGAACAGATATCTTGCTGCTCAACTCCCTACAGTTTCCTGTTATATATAATCCCAAATAGTAGCCACATATGTTTCAAGAGACAATATGCCTGCTTTTGGGGTGAAAAGAGTAAAAATATTGGTTCTATTTTATATAATATAATAGACGAACAACGCCGGTGACCCTACTAGTTGCCGATGTAATGAGTCATATTGCTAATGGATATTAATGACACTGAACGTACGAACTTTATTGAAAACACAGGCCAAGTATTAGATTACAATCGAGAGAGGCTGGAGTACAGATTACGAAGCAGGA
>NC_136487.1:7780293-7815293 GCF_053919585.1 Euprymna scolopes | reverse complement strand
GGGCTACTTTTCAATTGTTTTAAGCAGAGAATCGACATTGGATCATGAAGTGATTCAAAATTTTCATCAGCTATCGAGAATCTTTCTGACAATCCTATCATGTCGGAGGTTGGAAAAGCTAAAAAGAAATTGGGAAATGATAAGTTTCCGGGTGATGATGGGTCAACTGCTGACCAAGAAACGAAGTTCTCTGGTTTCATTAATATGGGAACTTGGTACTGTGCCACAGCAGTTAAAAGATGCTGCAATTATTCACCTTTTTTATCACAAATGAAGTGATAAGTAAAGATTCTAACTCGTGAAATCTCAAACTAATAATTCAATTTGTTAAAAAATGTAGTTTTCGGTCTGGAAGAGACATCGTGAATTTTTAACCTACGGCAACTACAAGCGAAAGCAAACGAACAAAATGAGGCCGTTTGTTCCATTTGTTGATCTCACTAAGTCATTTGTGTGGACTTTTTTAAGAAAACTTGGTGATCCGGACGAGATGCTTAATGTGGTTGTCTCCTTTCATCAGGGAATGATAGCATCAGTACAGTCTAACTACGAATAAAGTGAACAATTCAGAGAGTAAAATGGAACTAAGCAAGGATGTGTTCTTGCTGTGGTCGTATTTGCTTTTTGCTTTTGAAAATGCCTTCAAAGACACTTTGAAAGGTGTATGTGTTTAGCCAAGGGTTATTTAACCAGCAAGCGTTTAAAGCCAAAACACGGACTTCTATGAAGATCGGTCTTGATCTGCTTTTTGTTGATGCCTGTGCTTTTGTCATCCATAGTCTTGGGAACATGCAGAACATTCTCAATTGCTATTCTGATGCATGTAAGGATTTTGGTCTTAAAATTAGCAAAATGAAGACTGAATTCACCAGCAGAAAATAAACTCTTTAACCTCTTAACAACCAATGTTGATGACAAGGATTTGATAATCGAATCTTCTTTTACATACTTCGGGTTTATTTGGCTGATAATGGAAAAATTGAAAAATATATCCAATAACAAAATCAACAGAGTTAGTGAAACATTTAGTAGATTGCAATAGCCAAATTGTTTCTTTGAAAGTAAAAGTAGCGGTTCTATCTGTTCTATCTACACTTTGTATGGTGCTAAAATTTGGATATTGTGTCGCATGCATTCTTTTATATGACTGCGTTCTATTTGCAATATTAAATGGCAGGATCGTGTTAAAAAAGTGAGTTATTGGAGTATTGCAAGATCACTGGTTTGAAATATTTTCGATTAATGATAAAATTGTCGTGGCTTTATCATCACTTAAGAATGGATAGCCCAAGAGTTTCAAAGCAGTTTTTATGGGAAATTGATAAATTCTTTTGCACGATGTCATATAACGTACGAATTGTAGAAAGTATTTGATGAACCATCATTCATCGTCTTTGATAAAAGATACACTATATATTTTTGTATGCATATATACATATACATATATATACATATACATACATATACATATATACATATACATATATATATAATATATAGTTATATATACATATATATATGCATATACACATGTTTATATACAAATATATATACATATATATACATGTACATAAGTATACATATAAATATCTATAGATACATATATATGTGTATATATACATACAAATATATTTACATATGCACATATACATATATATACACATATACATATATACATATACATATACACATATACATATAAATAAATATACATATACATAAATATACATATACATAAATATACATATATATACATATATAAACATATATATACATATAAATATACACATATACACATATAATATACACATATAAATATACACATATACATATGTATGTAGACATGCATACTCATATAAATATACACATATACACATGCATACACATATAAATATACACATATGAATATACACATATACATATATATATAGACATGCATATATATGCACATACATATATATACATATACATCTATAACTATACATATATACATATATATACATATATGCATATATATACATATATCTATATGCATATATATCATATATCTCTATATATATACATATACATACATTTATACACATATACATATATCTATATGCATATATATACATATATCTATATATATACATATACATATATCTATATGCATATACATATATGTATACATAGATATGTATATACGTATACATATATCTATATACATATTCATATGCATATATAGGCGTATATATATATATCTATATTCATATAAATATATATATATTTCTGTAGAAATATGTTTTTTTATAATATATACCAATCCTTATTTAAGTAGCTCAATATAATTACAGAACAATATTACAGAGCAATGTAGTGAATAAATGACAAAAAAACTATATTTCAAAATTCATTATGTTGGCCATCTTATTATTTATTCCTTTAATTCAGTTGACATTGACAATTATTGACGGTGTCTGTTTCGTAGCGCAAAATCAATAAATTCATTATTATATCAATCAGTGAATCTTTTATGCCCTTTACTCAGCAGAAGAAATAGCAGCAATCAATCCGCCAAAAGAATATAAAGTGTGCTTGCACATGATTAAAATTCGAAAATTGGAAGTGAAGCTACAAATACCTTTAATATGTTTCCATTGTGCCATTTTGAATTAAAGGTAGAGAGAGAAAGAAAGAAAGAGCGAGAGATAGTGTGTGTGTGTGTGTGTGTGTGTGTGTGCGTGTGTGGTTATGTGGGTTTGTGTGTGTGAAAGAGAGAGAGAGAGAGTAAGCCATCTCGTTTTTGCTCACAATGATTAAATTTTCATACGTGATTATACTTTACTTTTTTATTATTATGATTTATTTATATCTCATGAAATAAATGTGCATACGAAATAAATAACTGAAGCGAGCTGCATACACATAAATATATATATATTTTTTTATTTTATAGAGAAAGATGAGTCAAATCTATTTAGTTTTTCATGCACATAGTGAGGTCGGAAGTATGTCACGCAGAACAAATCTGGATTTTTTAAATGGGTTTATATAGAAGAAGAAGAAGAAGAAGAAGAAGAAGAAGAAGAAGAAGAACAGCAACAACAACAACAAGAACAAGAAGAACAAGAAGAAAGTGGAGTATGAAAAGAGGGAGAAAGAGAGGATGAGATAAGAAAGAAGACGCGAATGAGAAAAAATGTGAAGAAGATAATGGGGACGTGTTCTCTCCAAGCGTAAAACTTTCATAAGACAATGAAACTAAGATCAATAAATACAATAGAATAACACTGGAGTCAACTAGTCTAGGAAGAGAAAACTTCAAAATATCATCATAAAAGTCTACGCAATGGAGGCAACTCATTTGGAAGAAACTTTAGAATAACATTAGAATATTGTTTCTGAATTTTTTAGATGAGAATTGATAATGTGTCCATTAAAATTATTCGGATTAATAAATCATGATTAAGAACTGATTGTATGAGATTTCATGTAAGCGTCGGAACTTGACCAAACTGGTATCATTTTTAAGCTGCATCCTTCGGACGACAAATATCGAAAAAATGGCAAAAATTTTAATTCCTTCACCCTTAACTGGCAAATTTTATTCAGGGAGGTGCGTCGCCATTTTTTGCAAGTCATCTTTTCTTTTCAATTGACTTCGCTTAATTTCGACGTTCCCAACTTCCGGCTGGGCCATGGACGCAACGGCAAAGACGTCAGGTTTTTTTTTCTTCCTTCGCGTTACGGGTTCGAGCCTGCCTGCCTACTACTACATTTTTGTTGTTTTGATTATTTTTTTACTCGACACACACAGGCAACGCCGGATTGTTTTCTTTTCTTTAATTTTTTTATGTGATTTTTTCCGTCCACTTCTTCTTTAACCCCCCCCCCCCTGCTCAATATCCTTACTACACCACCTCTACACACCCGGGAAACGCCGGACATCCAGGCTAGTTATTTATAAATAACAGAAAAGGCTTTCATCAAAACATATTTAAGACTTCTACCTAGTCATCGCGAATGAAACGAGGGCGTTTTAAATAAAATTCCATTAAAAATTTCCGGCAGATTCTCGAGTCCGACAGAAAGATTCATGCCTCCGACAAAATACACCTGAAGAATATCGGGAGAGATTATACCGACCAAAACGTTTTGAAAAAAACAAACACTCAAGATGAAAACAGATATCTAAAGAATTCAAGCAATACATAACATCTGGAATGGTGCATCTACCAATAGTCTCTCACTTTTAGACAGGGTACAGAACAGGGGTTCAAATCTAATAGGTCCCACATTAACGACCAAGCTCCAACCTCTGTCCCCTTTAAACATAGCCTGATGAATATAGAGCACTTGCCCCCTTCGATGTAGATATTTCCAACTAATCCGACAAGTAGCAAAACACCCCCTTCACTCTTAAGATCCTTAGATACCGGAAAGCTTTTCACTCTAATATTTTTCTTTCGAACTGCTAGACTTTGGAATTCCTTCCCTGTTTTCTGATTCCCAGACTGTACTAATAAGCATAAATTTAAATGTAATGCAAAAAGGTATCTCGCTGCTCAATACTCTTCAGTCCTCTGTTAGACATAATCCCAAATAGTAGCTCCTTATGCTCCTTGTTTGTGGTATTCCCTGTTTGTGGTATTCCCTGTTTGCGGTATTCCCTGTTTGTGGTAGATTAATGCAACTAGTGCTGGAGAAACTTTCGAGTAATAGGAGGATAGGATAAACACTTCACTTTTAAGCAGGAAATAATTTATTAAAAGGGGAACAATTTTTAAAATGCAATAATAAATACAAAACATGAATTGATTGCAATATGATTGTCCACAAAGTTTTACGAAACAATGTTTTAGCTGTATTAATTCCTTGTGTCAACACTACGAGTTCGAAACTCTAAATGAACATTTCCTCAAACAAGACCAGCGCACATAAAAAAAAAAACGCCATCTTGGTTGTCTTTGCAGGCTACGTTGCTCGTAATAGTTTCGAAAATTCGGGGTTTTACGCCTCTAAAATATTGACTGCGAGCTTTTCAACTAAAATGGCTGCTGTTATCGGGTGCTCCGAAACACAGCTTCAGGTGCCTGTATAGATTAGTCATGTTTTAAGCCTACGCATTTTAGATGAAAATAGTAAAATATTATCATCACATTTTTAGGTGAAAATATTATTATTCGATATAATCTCATAGCGTCATTAGTATAAATTTTAATAATGATGATAAACATTCCAGTAGATGTGCTAGATGTATTTTTTAGCAAAAAATCATTCAAACTTATGTTTATACATATTTTGTTTTTAAATGGCGGGCACTTAATTCAATTCAAGTTAATTCGATGGAGGTAGACCAGTTTATTAAAACATAAAATAAAACTCTATAATCCAAATAAATTCTATTTTTACATGTAATTATTTTTCTACCGGATTGTTTTTCGTAATTTTTGGAATTTATACTAATTTCAACATGACACGTAAGTACTTAATAATGTTTTCACCTGAAATGTGCTTACGTAATCTACACAAGCACTTAAAAGTTGTGTTTCAGAGACATTTTAAAAATGTCCATTCCAAATTGTGATATGCAGTTTTTTCTTGTTTCGTTTCTTTTTTATTTTATGGTAAGTAACGCCAATTTGTCATTTTGTTTGTTTTTTATTTTATGGTAAGTAACGCCAATTTGTCATTTTGTTTGTTTTTCATTTTATGGTAAGTAACGCCAATTTGTCATTTTGTTGCTTTTTTATTTTATGGTAAGTAACGCCAATTTGTCATTTTGGTTCTTTTTTATTTTATTGTAAGTAACGCCAATTTGTCATTTTGTTTGTTTTTTATTTTATTGTAAGTAACGCCAATTTGTCATTTTGTTTCTTTTTTATTTTATGGTTAGTAACGCCAATTTGTCATTTCGTTTCTTTTTTATTTTATGGTAAGTAACGCCAATTTGTCATTTTGTTTCTTTTTTTATTTTATGGTAAGTAACGCCAATTTGTCATTTTGTTTGTTTTTTATTTCATGGTAAGTAACCCCAATTTGTCATTTTGTTTGTTTTTTTATTTTATGGTAAGTAACGCCAATTTGTCATTTCGTTTCTTTTTTATTTTATGGTAAGTAACGCCAATTTGTCATTTTGTTTCTTTTTTATTTTATGGTAAGTAACGCCAATTTGTCATTTCGTTTCTTTTTTATTTTATGGTAAGTAACGCCAATTTGTCATTTTGGTTCTTTTTTATTTTGTGGTAAGTAACCCCATTTTGTCATTTTGTTTGTTTTTTATTTTATGGTAAGTAACGCCAATTTGTCATTTCGTTTCTTTTTTATTTTATGGTAAGTAACGCCAATTTGTCATTTTGGTTCTTTTTTATTTTGTGGTAAGTAACCCCATTTTGTCATTTTGTTTGTTTTTTATTTTATGGTAAGTAACGCCAATTTGTCATTTTGTTTGTTTTTTATTTTATGGTAAGTAACGCCAATTTGTCATTTCGTTTCTTTTTTATTTTATGGTAAGTAACGCCAATTTGTCATTTTGGTTCGGAAGTTAAGGGTATTAGCACTAGTTCTTAGCTAGTAAGAATATTGCTCGTAGTTTGTTTCGTGGATTAGTTTGTTTTACGGCATATCAATCCTTTGTCTTATTTAATACCGAATCCACTGATTTTCGTAACAAGATTCAAGTTCGTGATGTCTTCACAGATTTATACAGTGTTTCTTTTTTCTTTAAAACTTTGCAAAAGATGAATTTTTCAAAGGGAAAGGAAAAACAATAACGTCAATGTTTAGCATTTTAGGTCAGGAAGCCGATATCTTCAGACAGCCTGGTATTGTATCACCAGTCAGCGTTACTCATGTATTAAGACGTTAAGATATCAATCAAAAACACTAATTTTTAGTGTACTTATGAGTTTACACGATGACTATTTTATATATGTTTTAATCACACAAATATCATTCAGTTTTGGGATTGAGTTACGTTTGATTTGCAATTAATTCATCAAGTCACTTATCTCTTATTAAAGTTCATTCAATAACTCTCACACTTTCTTGCTGCACGTTGTTTAATGACTCGCATTTTTATACGGTATTTATTATTCTTACTTCCGTCTCCCTCTCTTTTTATAAAGAATCGGAAGTAATAATAGAAATGTACAAATACAACGATGTAGAATTTAAAGTATTCGATCGTGAACAAAATTGAATATCACAGAGATTAGTAATGCTATTTAACCCGTAGCTGGAGAGGAAATAGATAGAAAGAAAGATATAGACGTTATAGAGAAAATAAATAATTTTTAAATGAAAACCAACGATAAATAAGTTTAAATGAAAACGATGAGTTACAATAAATAAATAAATTCAAACAAATAATTTTAACATAATCAAACAATAAAGTTACACATGCAGAAATATTTCTTTATAAAAGAACATTATATAAAAGTGTGAAAAAAGCAAAAACAAATATATAACAAGTAAAAGTTACCAAAGGCAATGGCCATTACACTTCTCGATATTTTTTGTGTTTTAACTTATTTTAAACCGTTTATTTAGTTTGAAACAGAAGTAGTGCAGAGTCTTTAATGAGACCAAGAAAATGGCTGACATGAGACAGTCATCTGAGGAGGTTCGAAAATCGCTCAGAAATCTTTTTAATAAATATAATCGTGGCATTTATTGGGTGGATTTCTACAATTATTTTGTTTAATTTTCGATTTTTAGCGATTGTTCAAACTCTTCAAATGAGCGTCCAGTGTCGGCCATTTTTTGTTCTAATTTAAGAGTTCCTTGTAAAAAAATCTGCGTTTTGTTTTTATATTATGAAGTGGTCATCAACGCAAACTTGTCTGTTGGGCACTTATAAAACTCGTTGAAAAACAAAGCGCACTTGTTTTCACTCTTCTTTGGCTGTTGCTACTTGTCTTCTCCAACCAAGTGGAAGACATCATTTTTTGGCCATGTTGTAGAACGGAAGACACAAGGAAAGTCGCCTGACGGATGTGTTTTCATAATGGCGTTGACCACTTTGATGGGATGGTGTGATTTGTTCATTTATTTACTGCGTAGCTGCAAGTGTTGTATGTTACTTGCCATCAATATGTTTGAACGATACAAAATTACTCAAACAAAATACAACTAAGACAACATTATAACAAGTTTATCATAAGATATATTTTTTCAGTGTTACAATCGTTTCTGAACCATTTGAACAAGCTTAAACATTATTTAGCTAAAAGATATTCCGAAATGGCTAATCATCAGACACAAAATACAACTGTCATAAATATATAAATATACACAATTTCTTATTTTACTAATACAAGCAGCGAACTCACCTGCTCTTCCTTCATTTTATCGATTAATTTTACCACTTGAGAAATATTAGACGAAACATAAGATGACAATAAATGACACATAAAACAAATATACAGGTTGATAAATAAATGACATTAGATAGATTTATTGGGAAAGATATGTAAAGTGTTCTTACTCTCACCACTTATCAAGGCCAGATTTCACTCGTGCATAAAAGTTAATATGGTGACATGGTTGTTAAGATTAAGTCCGAAAAAGGCGACTTTAGACAGTCATCTGTTGACATTGACCTTGAAGACGACCAAGTTGTAATCTGTGGGGAAACAGTCTCGCGACAATGTGATCCACAGACGAGAATCTCTTGTGAATAAAATCTGTTCGTAGAGATTTGTCTTGATTCTCTGCACACTCAGAAAGAAAAGTGGCTTCTTCGGTAGATTAGAAAAACGAGTTCTTGTTGTAAGTGTTTTGCAAGGAGGAACCAGAGAGTTAAATTAAATTGAGTTGAAAATAATGATAAAGAGAGACTAACAATGTCTCTTCTGCGAGTAAAAGACTGTAAGTAGCGAAAAGATCGTCCGCACTAGATTTCGAAGTTGATTCTGAATTCAGTCAACATAGACAAAATTGTGTGAATACTAGGTGTTGTATGTATCTAGGTGAGCAGGTATCTATAATACCTCATAGAGATTAATGGTCCTGCGTTGCAGCGTACAAGGTCATCCTTCGGCAAGATGTAAAACCTGATAGTCTCTCTGATAGTCTGGAAATTTACAGTACAGAGGAGTAAATGCCGTTCCTCGGCTATGCTGAAGACAATGCTAGCTGGGATACCGATTATAAAAGATAGATATAGCGTGATTTAGTGTGCTTCATAATGTAGAATTATACAATTGAGATGTTAGTGTGAAGCAACCTGCAGCTAATGACTATTTATCCAAATATTAATTTACTTGTCTGAACAGTGTCACAAAAAAACATCATCATCGCAAACAATTTTTAATGAAAATTACTTTCCTTTATAGTCGTTCTTTATCAGTTAAATATCATTAAAGCCATTTCCTTTCCAAAATATTTAAATAAATCGCTGTCTGTTTTCGGTTTCAAATTGGCTGTTTAATTTTATAATTTAAAAAAGGTCAAGTTGAGAGGAAACTGCAAATTATAGTTTTTTTAATACTTTTTTAATACTTTTTTTTTAATACTTTTTTTAATACTTTTTTTAATACTTTTTTTAATATCAAATGAATTGACATCCGTTCTTTTATAATTTATATCCAAAAATTATCCAGAAAAATAACAAAACCAAACAGTGTTGTGTTGAAAGATGTAAATTTTTTAAATCAATTCTTTTTAGCTTTAAAAGGTTAAAAAGAATTTGCTAAAAAATTGTTTTAAATTCATCGTTATTTGTTTTATTTGATGTTGTATACATTTTATTGATAAAGTGTTTAAAAATCATCAAATTACCGTGGAATGCTAATTGAAATTAATGTATTATCTAAATATCAATAAAGTTTATCATTTGAACCAAAGATTTATTGACTGATTGACGTATTCCTTGCTCACCCTGTAGACAGACAAATAGAACGATAAATGCTACGGGATATAGACAAAAGAAAAGAGATAAGGGGAGATGTAGATATCTACTAGTGTTGAAATGATTAATCGGAGTCGAGAATCGGAAAAACCGGAACCTTTGGGGTATTGATATCAGAAAAATGTGTGTCTATTTTCCGATGCCAAAGACAATTCTTTTTTCTTGTCTTTTTCATTTGATTTTATTTGAAGCAACATCTTCTACTGCTGATAGTAATAATCTATATGATTATAAAACTCAAATGATCTTGTAACGATGTATGTAACCCACTTTCCAGTTTACGACATCCGGTTGCGCATGCGCGCATGACCTGCACACTGAAATATTAACGTTATTATTTCGAAATTATTATTTAACATGGGAAGAATGGGGTTTAAAATAACTTAAACATAATACAGAAATGAACGATGTAAAAAAAAGCAGACACTATTAACAATTGTTTATTTGGATAATTTAAACGCGAAAAAAAAGTTGGAACGCTGAAATATTAACGTTATTATTTCGAAATTATTATTTAACATGGGAAGAGTGGGGTTTAAAATAAACAAAAAACAAAAGAACAATTGGGACGCTGAAATATTAACGTTATTATTTCGAAATTATTATTTAACATGGGAGGAGTGGGGTTTAAAATATCTTAATCGTAATACAGAAATGAACGATGCAAAAAAAAGCAGATATATCAAAATTTGAATTTAACTGTAATAAGTATTATGGTATCTGTTCAGTGTACATTTACCTATAAGTATGGCCAACCACTTATAATTCAGTAACTGTAGTTTTTTTTTTCAAAAATAATCAATCATAATAAACAGAACGACTCATAGAAATCTATTTATATTCTTTTTTCATTAAATATACTTTCATAGAAATGTTTCTGTTATGTCAAAAAAAACTTATTTTTTTACGTCACAAGTGTCACACTCATACATGAATTCCATAGCTAATATAACATACTGACCCAACGGGTCACGGGTAGTCTAGTTAAATAATAAATATTCATTGATTTTTAATTAAAGTAAAATCTATGGATCCTCCGCCCCCCCCCCAGTGTATTTCTATGTTTGTTAAAAATATCTGCAAATTTAACATATTTTTTACGGTGATCAGGGAAAAATAACAACTGTATCG
Source organism: Euprymna scolopes (assembly GCF_053919585.1). Lineage (NCBI taxonomy): Eukaryota > Metazoa > Mollusca > Cephalopoda > Sepiida > Sepiolidae > Euprymna > Euprymna scolopes. The sequence goes on along the minus strand of NC_136487.1, from coordinate 7,804,270 downwards.
TTAAATATCTAAAGATTTCTAAGAAATCTGAGTAGTTTGTTTTCTGTGATGATTAACAACTTCTCAATTTATTACCAATTCCAAAAACAGTTTTTTTTGTATTATCCAATTTCACTACAAACAAGACACAGTGACACTTTGAAGTAGGGGGGCTACTATCGGGAACATAAGTTGCAAAGGTATTATGAAGGGAGATGAGTGGCAAGATGTCTGTTCACTTTACACTTGAACTTCTGCATGTCAGTATAGTTGTTTTTTTTTACACAGTGATCACCACTTATCAAGGCCCGGAAGCCACTCAGGGATAAGGGTTATTGCAAGTACATTACGTTAGTGTGGAGATTTGATGAAGTGCTTAATTAAGGGGGCGGTTCATTAGGAATTTGTTAACATTGGACTTGAAGACATCCTAGTTGTAGTCCGGAGGGAAGCAGGCAGACGGAACAGAGTTCCACAGGCGTGCAGTTCTAGGAAAGAAGCTTTGTTCATGGAATCCGCGTTTTGATTTAGGCACAGATATAGAGTAGGGGAAATTTTTCACAGTGGATTCAGCCAGACGGATGTTTTTCGTGAAAGATTGGCGAGGGGGGGCCAGAGATTGGAGTTCAGACGAGCACCTGCCATGGAAATAACCATAAAACAAGGATGGGCTCGCAACGTCTCTTCTGTGGGAGAGAGGTTGAAGGGTAGAGAAAAGGGCATCCCCCACCAAGCCACGAAGTCTATTTTGTACTCTGTCAAGGCAGGATAGGCTGTTTTTTGGCAGCTCCTGCCCAGATATGGCAACAGTATTCCATCCTTGGACGTACTTGGCTTTTATACAGATAGCGAATTGCATCAGTAGTGAGATATCTTCTGAAGCGGTAGAAGGAGCCCACCATCTTTCCAGCGACCTTGGCAACAGACTTGATGTACGTGTTCCATTTCAGATCAGGAGTAAAGGTCAAACCCAGAAGCTTGTCAAAACACGGGGCCTCACCCAGACGAGAGCCATCCATCACAATTGATGCCAGCTGGGGATCAGAGCGTTGATGATGTAAGGATAGGAGTTTGGTTTTGGATGCATTAAAGGTAACCAGCCACATCATCCCTCACTGAACCACGCGCTCGAGATCAGAGGAGAGAGAATCAGAGAGAACTTTGTCATTTACAGCCTTTGATGTGTTGCCGTAGATGGTCGTGTCATCAGCATAGATGTCAACGAATGATTTATGTGTTTAGGGAGGTCATTGATGTAGATCAGGAAGAGAGTTGGGCCCAGGATTGACCCCTGAGAGACTCCAGCATTTATATTGCAGGCCTCCGATTTTTGTCCATCTACCACTACTCTTATGAGCCTATTGGAGAGAAATGATTTAATGATTGAGAAAACATTTCCAGTTATACCGTAGCTGGAAATCTTGTGAAGTAGACCCTTATGCCATACCTTGTCGAAGGCCTTTGATATGTCAAGAGCAATTGCCCTAGATAGGAAGCCTTTGTCAAGAGATTCACTAATCCTGTGAGATATAACAGTCAGCACATCTGCGGTAGATCTTGCAGAGCAGAAACCATATTGTGTGTCACTAAGAAGGTTATTCCTGTTGAGGTGGTTGACTATTTCTCTATTTAATATGGATTCCAGCAACTTACTCATAACACACAGGAGACTTATAGGTCTGTACTGAGAGGGAGATGACTTATCACCTGAATTCTTAAATACAGGGCAAACTGATGAGGTCTTCCAAGGAGTCGGAAAGCACTTCTCCTTAAGGCAGCGCTTAAATAGTTTCGTAAGTATGGGAGCAAGTTCTGGTTGAAGCTTTTTTAACACTATAATTGGGATTCCATCAGGGCCAGTTGCTTTACTGGAATCTAGGTTTTTTTATTAGCTTGGCGACCTCATGCACGGATATTTGTATGTTACCTAGCTTGTTCTGTGTTATAGGAGGAAATATGGGGAGTTGATGGCCTTCGTCGCATAGGGTAGAATTAGCTGCAAAGTTCTTTGCAAATAGTTTGGCCTTGTCTGACGCTGACGAGATGATTTCATTTCATTGCCGTTTAATCTGAACATTGATAATGGTTGAGATAGAACGCATAGTTCTGTTCAGGATCCTATTTGTTATTTTCCAAAACTGGTGGGAACCAAGCCGCTGATCAGCTACCTTGGATTTAACAGACTGGGCATTTTGCTCTCTTGCATTTTTTTATTACTCTTTTACAATGGTTGCTGGCAGACCTGAAAGCAGCTTTAGTCTCAGTGCATCTATTACGTTGGTAACTATGGAAAAGGTGATTTCTGTGCGCGACAGCAGCAGCATATTCTGGGGAGAACCATGGCTGGCTGTTAGGTTTTTGCTGGAATTTTTTAGATGGTATGAATTGGTCTATGCCTACAATTAACCATTCGGTCAGATCTGATACTATAGAGGACACTTCCTTTTTAAACATGGAGTGCAGAGGTAAATCAGATATGAATGTACGAAAGCTATCCCAGTCAGCCAGCAGAATCCCGGAAGCGAGTTCCAAAGTCTAGCAGTTCTGGGGAGAAACTATTGGAGTAGAAGGCTTTCTTACACCTAGGGATCTCTATTGTGAAGGGGTGGGATTTAGTTGTGCGTCGGGTTTGTCGGGAGTATTCACATCGAGGAGGTACAAGTGTTTGTAGTTTGTCAGAGCATTCACCATTAAAGTACTTGTAGAACACGCAGAGGGATGCAACATTTCGTCGATGGGACAGAGGCCTATCAGGTTGGCGACTTTCTTTTGAACCCGGTTCAGGAGTGAGAGACTTTCTTTTGAACCCGGTCCAGGAGTGAGAAATTGGCGAAATTGGCGAAATTGGCGAAACGTCCCTTTTTAGCGAAGTACGAACAACCACCAGTATTGTATCTTTGAAACCGTCGGGCGTAGGTGGTCATGTGACCACTCAAAATGTCCGGAATTACCACAATGGTTTTCGAGATATTTGCAATAAACTAATTTCAACACATTTCGAACCTATGTTCCGTGTAATTTACATGGATGTACTATACATGTCATGACATGATTAATCCCGCTATTACCCTGAGATTTTTGCTACTGAGTGTTCTTATATATATATATCCTATATATTTGAGGGTTTTTTTGGGGGGGGTTAATAAGTGATCAGTGTTCAAGTTTACAGTATCCTTTGATGGAAAGTAATTTTAATTTGAATCACAGCCCGCTGTTATTGTAACATGGTAAGATTTCATTGCCGTTTAATCTGAACATTGGAAACTTTGAATGAAATAATGTTATTGCGCTACATTATAATTATAAACTATTTTAAATGATAATACTGCATCACATTAATTATGCTAAACTATTTCACAGGACACCTTAACGGTTATATATATATATATATATATATATATATATATATATATATATATATATATATATATATATATATATATAAGAACAAGTAGTTAATAATTTAATAATAATTTACATCTGGTTGAGATTATTTTATAAATATTATATATATATATATATATATATATATATATATATATATATATATATATATATATATATATTGAGAGCACAATTCTAATATTATTTCCCGATTTCGATACAATTTTCGATTCTGATTCTTTTAAAATTTGTAAATATTTAGCTATAGGTTGTTGTTTTTTGTTTTGTACGTTTTTTGTTTTGTACGTTTTTTTGTTTTGTACGTTTTTTGTTTTGTACGTTTTTTGTTTCAGGTTACCTTAAAAACCGGTGTAATAAATACGTGTACTTTTTTCAAGATGTGATAATGAATAGTCATCATTTTTTCATTAAGTTTTAAACAAGACCAAGCGAACTACCTTATTAAAGCCAAGAAACTTCACAACAAGGTGAACACCAATTGAAACTATGTGTGCTTTGTTTTTTCTTGGGATTATTTGCAGAGCACGGAAAACAACAGAAAGGGCTAGGCGTCATATCGGTGAAAAACTACTGAACCGGGATCTTTACTATTCGTTATGCTAAAGTCGCAAAGGCCAACGATAACGTGCTTTACGAAGGCGCAGAATCTTTTGGAACAAATCCAAACACTTAGTCAAGCCGGGGATGTTCCGGTTCTTTCCAAAACCAATTGCACAATGAGACAAAATAACAGGTAACTAGCCTATAGACTATACAAGTTACGGCAAATCTTTATACCAAATTCTCTTAAACTGTGATGACCGTTGAGTGCGTGCAAAAAAGTTCAACAAAATTCAAATAAAACAATGTGTTGCTTGACGAAAGAGATGGATTTCAGATTGGTGACCATGAAAAGTATTCTGAGCAAGAATCCTCATTACTCGTCATACAAAAGTTACAAAAGCCAATGACATATTGCTAAGGTCCAGGAGAACCTTCTTACGAAAGCTAATAACTTTTTACACAAAGTCAAACACCCAATCGAATATCCTGGTTCTTCCCAAAACCTGTTGCACAAAGCGCACCACAATGTGTAGTCAGCCTACAATTCGCACAAATTCCGGCGCATAATTAATACCAAGTTTTCTCATTGAAGGCCATGTTAAATCACTCTTATTCTTCAGAAAGAGAGTCAGATTTAATTCAGATGGCTATATTGAGTTGCTATTCACTGTTGTAAAGCACTGGATGGAGATAGTGGCCTCAAGAATGTCATATATGTGGCAGCACGACTCAGCTCTGTTACACCGCCGGGTAACTCCAGAAATAAATGTCTCCGAATTGCACGACTTCGTCAGTTCTGAGATCTGCCAGCACCCCAACCATTCGACAGCAATTCAGCCATGAATCCTTTCAAAGGAAGATTTAGATTAAGCAAGTTTTATAAGAATGCGTATTTTTTAAAATATTTTTTTATTAATGTTTATTATTACCGTTCGCAAACCTATATACAATTTAAGGAGTGAGAAAGGCACCAAACATACCACCTCCAACAGCAGCTGGGGTGATGTTGGCTAAGTAGTTAACGACACAGACTAAGCTGAGTGCACCAAGTTCGAACCCAGCTGGTTTCACAGAAACTTAAGAATGTTGGCAACTTTCACCTGATCTCTCCCGTAAACACCCGATCTAGAAATGGTGATATAACTAAAAAGATATCGAGAAAACGGATGCCAACAATAATTCGTAGTGGAGGTTAGGGCAACTTTTTCGAGTCAATTCTATTCGATAAACATTCTGCTAAGTGCATATCTTTATATCTATACAAGTGAGAATGTGTGTGAAGACACTTCTCAACCTATATACCCAATGAAAGATCTACTGACTGGAAATTTGGAATATAGGGTCTTGAGAAATATGGAAAAAATTTTAATTGCTTTTCATTCGGAAAGATGGTTGCTAAGCGGTCAAAATTGAAAAATGGTGCGTGGTCCTCAGTGGATTCTTATCTGTTTCGTAACTGTTTCACGAATGCGCATGCGTGAATTTTTCATATGACAGATTACTTATGTTACGAATAAGTAAGTTTGAAAACACATTTTAAAAATCCGGTTAAGCTGCGTAATGGTTATAGTAGTTGACTCACTGTCTATAGGTTTTGGTTTCGTATTTGTTTACTTACAAGAAGTGAACTGCTTAGAAAAAAACATAATACTCGCATGCACATGTCTTGTTTCTTTCCGTTTTTTGTTGTTTTTTTACTTAATTTATTTTAGGAATTGAACGTTACGTTTAATACATAATATGCATATATCTTAATAATTTTTGACTCTGACATCAGATCTGCAAGTTGAAAAAATTCTTCTTATTAGTTAATTAGTTCTAATCACATTTAGATGTGACTGTCAGTTCGAGTTTTTAATATCAGTGTGAATATACTTTCTGTATTTAGCAAAACTGGTGGGTCGTTAACGACGAATCATTTGTCTGTGGATGACTATATTTGTTATATATGTATAGCTATCACCAGATAGCTGCTTCAGAGGACATCTTCAGGATATTAAAAGGAAAAATGCAAAAAAAGAAAATGATCATAGACCATACGAAAATGAAAAGAAAACAGTGTTAGAATCCTACCCATATCGGGAAAGGAAAACATATGTGTGTGTATGGGAAGGTTGGGTTGTTCAATGTCTATATATACACTTAAAAAATTGCGTTAAATGAATATGTACACTTTTTTTTTTCTCTAAACTTATTCATTTTGTTGAAATATTATTTTATTTTCATCATTAATTTTGCCCGGCGATAAAATACGCATAAATATTACATTTTAATTCATACAGAAATTGAGACATGTGCATGCAAGTATTATGTTTTTTTCTAAATAGTTCACTTCTTGTAAAAAAAAATAAAAATAATCGAGCTGAGATCGAAACCAAAACCCAAAGACAGTAAGTCAAGTACGATAACCATTACGTCGGCTTGACACGGTGTTAAAATGCGTTTTCAAACCTACTTATTATTTACATACAGAATCTGTCATGTTTCACAGCCGCACATTCGCATTCATGAAACAGTTGACAAACGAATAAAAATTTATTTAGATCCCTTAGCAACACGTTTTCCGAATGAAAACCGATTCAAAAATAGTCCACGTATTTGAATACCCTATATACTAAATTCCAAGTTTGTGGATAAAAATCGTTCAGTACATAAGTTGAGAAGTGTCCTCACACCATCTCACTTTTATATATATATATATATATATATATATATATATATATATATATATATATATATATATATATAAATGTTTAGAGGTACAGAATTTATATATAGTTTTAAAAAAAATAATAGGCGGAAGTTTCTCGTGAGCTCTTTCGGCTATCATCTCGTCAGGAGAAAATCGATAGCAACCAAAATAATATTGTGTCGAAAAATAAAGAGTTCTAATGGGGAACTTATTAAATGTGCCACAAGTACGGGGACACTAATTAAATTTATTTACGTTTAAAAACGATTAAAATATTGGCACAACGAGGGAGAAAAATAAAAAGGAAAAAATAAGCGGGAGAAAAGATTCAAAGTTCCCGAAAGAGAAACAATGCGTTTGATGTTTTTTTTTTTTTTTTTTGCCGGCACAAAGAAGGTTGACGCACCGCAATAGAGACGGCCTTCAAAAATCTTTAAATGGTTTTTGGAGTCCGCTTTATGTAGCACCTCGAACCAATCTATTTTATATCTATCGGCACAGCACGGGTTGTCAACCAAATGCTGACCAATAGCAGAGTCCATATATATATATATATATATATATATATATATATATATATATATATATATATATATACTAGAAGACGTGCTGACGTTGCTCGGTGTTAAACATAACGTTAAATTCACTTAAAAAAGGTAAAAAACGGAAACTGGGCCATGTGTATATTTTTTCTAAACAGTTCACGTCTTGTGAGTAAAAAAAAAATACTTAAGTTGAGATCGAAACCACAACCTAAAGACAGCGAGTAAAGTACAATAACCATTAGACCAGCTTGTCACCAATTTTTAAAGGTGTTTTCAAACCTGGTAAAACATTTGACAACAGATAAAAATACGATGAGCCCTAAGTAATAATTTTCAATTTGAACCCCTTAGTAACCTGTTTTTGCGGATGAAAACCGATTAAAATGCCTAAATACACTTTATACCGAACTTCAAGTTTGTAGAGCAGACATTTGTTGAGTATATAGGTTGAGAACTGCCCTCACATACATATATTCTCACTTATATATATATATATAAACATATATATATATAACTACTTAATTTACTCACATAAAATTAATATACGAAAGTATAGATTTATGCGTAAACTTTAAGTATTTACTTAAAAAGTGCTCAATACGTAGGTTAAGCTAGTTAGTATGTTATAAAATATATATGGCGATTAAGCTACACTGAGCGCATAAGCCTGAAGAATCCTAGAGTGGATGAAACGCGGAATATTCAGTGTAGCTTAATCGCCATATATATTTTATAACCTACTATATATATATATATATATATATATATGTGTGGGGGGGTGCCTGTGTGTGTGAGTGAGAGAGATAGAGAGTGCTTATGTTTATGTTTATGTACTAATGAATAGCGCTTATCAAGGCTTAAATGCCATTGGAGGATGATGTTAATGTGTTTGCTGGACGGTGACTAACCACTGTGCGGTTTTGGAAACGACGGTTGAAACTGAGTAGAATGCGATTATTTAAGAGGATGGCCCAACAAGAATTTGTTAAGATTAGACTTGAAAACATTGTAGTCAGCTGGGAAGTAACTCCGCAGTATTATGTTCCAAAGACAGGTACTTTTTGGCGAGACACTTTGTTCATGGAAGTTCTGTTCAGTTTTAGGAAGCTTAGAAAATTATTTACAATAGTTGTAGCTGGATGAGTTGATATACGTATATATGTATGCTATACGTGCATGTGTGATCTGGAGATGTATGCACATTTATATAAATTGAGATTTATAGAATACACTTTTTTTGTTTGTTTTTATATCAGGTATTAAAGGTTTTTTAAAAAAATCTATTCTTACCTTTCGAACCACCCTTCGGAGAAACATGCTTGTAAGTCCCAACTGTCGCACTGATGTCCGGAAAAGTATTTTTATTCAATGGTTTGTTTTATTATTATTTGTCTTCCTCTCTCATCCGTCGACATTCTAAGGTATCCTATTTTTTTTTTCTCGCAATAAACGTATTGCCTGTGAAGCCGTTTAATACCTCAGCCTGGTTATGAGCCGTTGTTATGCAGTGACCGCGGTATGATGATTTTAAGCCTACGGACTAATGATGATGATGCGGACTGCAGTGGAGGAGCAACCACTGCTCAACGGAACTTCTAAATGAACACCGGAACAATGCCAAGATATAATAAGCATAACAATATATATATATATATATATATATATATATATATATATATATATATATATATATATATATATATATATATATATATATATAGGTGTGTGCACGCGTTCTGTGTTTTATATGTGTGGGGTGGGGGTGCATAGCCACGTATTGTGTGTGTATTATGGATGCGATGCTTAAACAATAAGAGTTTATAAATTGATCCGTATATAGGAAAGGTTATTAGTAACATAAAAGATGTTGATTGAAGACTGTGGAATCGGATTATACGAGTTCAGATTTCATCGGATCGATTGCATTGTCTTATGTAATGGGGATTGGCTGTGATGACTGACGAAGTGAATAGTGACGTAAACCTGCGTTTCAGCGTGCTGCGATCGAGACCAGTCGAAGCCATAATACATTTCCCTATGGCATGTGGACAATCATTTAGTGCCTGAATTTTACCATGTAAACTAATTCAAACAAAATACAAACAAGTAAAATTGTTGCAATTTTTAGCGTTTTCATATTATTTGGATCCTTCGGACTAGTGTTCTCATCTTCAGAGTTATTTTCACAACATTTCAGTCGATGCAACTCCCTTTTAGATGAAATTTCTCAAACTTGTGAATCTTTGGAATGAACTCGGGAATCTTTCTATCGGACTCGGAATTTCGAACAGAACCCTTTATTTAAACTTCGGAAATAGTAGGCTCCGTTTCGTCATCCATGAATAAAGTTCTAAATAATTCGCAATTGAACTTTTGAGTGTCGCCCTTTGTGAGGATTGAACCTTCAAGAAGACGAAATGTGCTTAATTACTAGGGCTATGACAACAGCATATTCTTTTCATTGTTTTGACCTTCGAGTATAATGTTAGACACAGTTAATCAACAGAAAACCACATTACTCAATATAAAAGCATATAATATCAAAGGATACACACGTGAGAGTAAAAAAATGAAAAGAATATGCTGTTGTCCTAGTCTTATTTAGTACACACTAATACAATTGTGAAAATAACTTGTGTTCAACTAATCCTATACATTCAATCGTTAACAAGTATTGTATTTGTATTATTTTTTTCCATTTTCACCCCAAACAAGGCACATCGCCACTTTAATGTAGGGGGCTACTATCATGATATATCAGGGGCATAAGTTGGAGGGATACTATGTAGGGAGTTGAGCAGCAAGATGTGTGTTCACATTACACTTGAACTTCTGTATGTCAGTACAGTTGGGGAAACAGGAACACAAAAGGGAGTTCCAAAGTCGAGCAGTTTTGGGGGAAAAACTATTAGTGTAGAAGGCCTCCTTACATCTAGGGATCTCTACTGCATAGAGGTGGAATTTTGCTGCTTGTTGGGTTAGTCGGGGGTATTTACGTCGTGGGGACACAAGTGCTTGCAGTTCGTCAGAGCATCCACCGTTAAAATATTTGTAGAACAGGCAGAGGGATGCAACATTTCGTCGATGGGACAGACGCCGAAGCTTAGATAACAGTTCGGAACCTATTAGGTGGCAACTCTGTTGAACTCTGACAGTTCAAGATCTTCTAAGTCGGCGACTCTCTTTTGAACCCTGTCCAGGAGCGAGAGACTAATAGCAGATTTACCAGCCCAAATGTGACAACAATACTCCATACATGGGCGAATGTTGGCCTTGTAGATGTAGAGGATACTTTCAGGCGTAAGTAACGGTAGGGGGCGCCCATCTTCCTCACAGCGGTCCTGGCAATGCTCTCAATGTATCTGTTCCAACTTATGTTTCCTGTGAACGTTAGGCCAAGGAGTTTAAACGAAGTACTTTCAGGTAATATATCTTTAGACATAGCTATTCGTGGTCGAGAAGGTTTCTTGTAATTATTGAAAGAAACAAGCTTGGCGGTCTTCCTCTAGTGTTTCTGTCATTTCCTTAGATATCTCGTGCCTGTAATAGAGCGAGGTGTCATTAGCAAATATACCCATCTCAGAGACAATTTTATTAGGGAAGTCAATTATGAATATTAGGAATAATAAAGGTCCGTGAATAGACGCCTTTGGATTAATTGGACTAATGTTCTCATATCGGGTGTTATTTATACAGTGTTTCGGTCGATGTAATCTCCGACCTTTGTCTGGTGTATACGTCGACATTTTTTATATTAGGAAACGGCTAATTCTATGCTTACGGGATTTTATACTAGTTAAAAGTAAAATTAAAAATTTAAAATCAATAAAATTATTAAACCAAATACTAAGAGATATCATTTCGAAATTGTGGATAACAAAGTGGGGGGCGGGGCTAAAATTCAATTAGATCCAATCACCAATCGTAACTTTTTAAAAACATAATTCATGAAAATAAGAGACTATATATATATATATATATATATATAGATATATATATATATATATATACATATATATACATACATACATACATACATACACACATATATACATACATATATATGTATTCATATATATATGCATATGTATACATATACATATATACATATACATACGTACATATATATATATATACATACATACACACATATATACATACATATATATGTATTCATATATATATGCATATATATACATATACATATATACATATACATACGTACACATATATATATATATATATATATATATATATATATATATAATCTATTAAATCACGATTGACAGTTTCGTCATGTGCATCCTGTACAAGATGAAAGATAATGTTGCAAGCCTGGCATAGACAACATATCAAATCGATTATCTTCTCGCAGAGTTAATAAGGATAAGTCAAAATAGATTATTGATCTTCAAACTTATATATTATTAAATGGTGGTTGGCAAAGAAAAAAGGGGTGTTTTTATCCTAATACCACGACAGGTGATGGCTCATATTATATTATCAAGTCTTTATGAATTCATTTCCGCTGATTATTCCCTATGGTAATTATGTGCAGCGTAGATCTTTTTTATTAGTGACCACTTTTTTTGTTGATCGGCTTTGAAAAATATTTTGTTTTAACATATATTCATTTTTTTTTCAGTTGTTTTGCAACTATCTACGTGATATATAAACACAGTGTGACCTCCAAATATGCCACATATGGTCCTTATTATTAAATGGACAATCCTTTCGACAATTCAGTAATGTTTGGTACGGAAAACTTGATGTCTGGCTTGTCCACCAAGTCTTTATTATGAATGTCAAACTGTCTTTCGTGCATCCTGTTTAATTATATGTTGAATCAAGTACATTGTAGAGATTCCTTTATTGACAATGGCCTGAAATACAGTGTAAAAGCAAGCGATATGTCGTGTTTTGACATGAATTTATAGAAAAGACTTTGTTCATAGAAATAACAAAACTGTTATATACTAATGTAATCACTCCGTCCAAGATGAAAGAAAATATTATTTTTTCGACAGTGTAAATGAAGTCTATGTTCCAAATTCAAGATGTTAAACATTTAGGCACAGATAAAGAGTAGGGTAAATTATTGATATTGGTTTCAGTTAGACGAGTGTTTTTGAGAATGTTTGGCGGGGAGAGACCATAGATTTGAGTTCTGAGGAGCAATAGCCATGAAAAAAAGATAGAGCACAGACAAGCTCGTAGTGTCTCTTCTGTGGGAAAAAGGTTTCAGAAAAGAAAAAAAAATATTTTGAACTCTGTCAAGACAGGATGCGTCTTTCTAGCAGCTTCCGCCCTAATGTGGCAACAATTCTCCATCTTTGGACATAACTTATGTTATGCCAATTCTCGAATTTATTCCACACTAAACTCACCAGAAGAAAAAGCACTTAAAGCTTTAAAAGAAAATAAAGGCATGATTAAAAAAAGCTAAGAATTGTTCAGAAGCTGCAATTATCTTTTTCAATTTGTTACGTCATCTTTGAATTCAAAGTACAGGTCAAATAAAAAAAAAATTCATTATAAAAAAACTTTATTTATGAGAAACATTTTTTGTATCCATTACGATTTGTATATACAAATCGATGATTAACACACACACACACACACACACATACACACACACACACATATATATATGTATGTATATATAGATGTTATTTCTTTTTGTTTTTGAGATACGTTTTGAATATATATATATATATATATATATATAGGCAAAAAGAAAGTTCGCACTTGTAATTTTCTCAAAAATTGCAAATATAAGCTAAATTTAATGTAACTGTTTAAACAAACTATGCCTCATTTGATTGGACTTTTATTCTTCTATAATTTTATCTGTTCATATTTGACTTTTAATTGAAATACGTTTTAACAAGATTGCACTGTTGTTGGATTTGGGGAGTCGTTTAAAATTTGTTTCTTAGGCTGTGGATCTTGATAGCATTGTCTTCCCTGTTAAAAGTAACTCTAGTACGACCAGATTTATTGGCATCACGAACACTGCCGGTGTTTTGGTGCTTTTGTACAGTCTTTCATACCGTTTTCTCTTCACATTTCAATCTGCGGCCTATTTTCTGATTGGATAAACCAGAAAGGTGGAGATTTTTTTAATTACATTTTCACCCCAAACAAGGCACATTGCCACTTTGGTGTAGGGGGCAACTATCAGGGACATAAACTACTGGGATACTATGTAAGGAGTTTGGTAGCAATATGTCGGTTGGCGTTACACTTGAACTTCTGCATGTCAGTACAGTTGGGGAAGCAGGGACCCGGAGCGAGTTCCAAAGTCTAGCGGTTCTGCGGAAGAAACTACTGGAGTAGAAAGCTCTCTTACATATAGGGATCACTACTGTGTAGGGGTGGGATTTAGCTACTTGTCGGGTTGGTCGAGGGTGTTTACGTCGTGGGGACACAAGTGCTTGCAGTTCGTCAGAGCATTAACCATTAAAATAATTGTAGGATGTAATCGGGCGTTAGTAGCTTTCTTGCACACTAGAGAGAGCCTACCTTCTTCGCAGCGGTCCTGCCAATGCTCTCAATGTAATTGTTCCAACTCATGTTTCCTGTGAAGGTTAGACTGATGAGTTTAAAAGAAGTACTTTCAGTTACTGAATCTTTGGTCATTGCTTTTAGATAGAGAAGGTTTCTTGTAATTATTGAAGGAGACAAGCTTAGTCTTGGCAGCATTGAATGTGACCATCCATTTTTGCCCCCATTCCACAACAGCTTAGAGGTCATCCTCTAGTGTTTCTGCCATTTCCTTAGATATGTGTTTATTTGTTTTCCTGTCGTGCCTGTTATAGAGCGTGGTGTCATCAGCATATATACCCATCTCAGAGGCAATTTTGTCGGGGAGGTAATTTATGAATATTAGGAATAATAAAGGTCCAAGGATACACTCCTGAGGCACTCCCGCGTTTATATCATATTGTTTAGATGTACGACCGTTGAGGACAACTTGGATTTTTCTCTTATCGAAGAAGGATTTAATTATGTTAAGTATTCTTCCAGTCATACCTTATTATCTAATTTTCCTGAGAATACCTTCATGCTATACCCTGTCAAACGCCTTAGATATATCTAGAGCTACCGCTCTACCCTCCCCTGCTTTGTCCAATGAATGGTATATACATTCAGAGATTACAGTTATGATATCTGCTATGGGACGGGCTTGTCTAAATCCATATTGCTAGTCGGTCAGAAGTTTAGCATCTGTAAGGTGAGTGACTAGAACTTGCTTAATTATGGACTCAAATATTTTGGCGAAAAGTGGGAGGAGGCTAATGGGGCGATAATTTAATGGATCAGTTCTTTCGCCAGAATTCATGAATACTGGTACCACAGAAGCAATTTTACAACACTCCGGAAAGCAAGATTCATTAAGGCATTTGTTGTAAAGCTTGGAGAGAACTGGAGCTACTTCGGCGGAGCACTTTTTTAATAGCACAGCCAGGATGAGATCGGGTCCACATGCTTTTGAAGTATCAAGGTTTTTTATGATAGCATGCATCTGAGAAAGGGTGATTTTCAGATCGTCTAGCGTGGCATCTATCTGCAAAGGAAAGTAAGGGAGGGGCTGGTTAGCAGGGTCCAGTGTGGAATTGAAGGCAAACCGACTGGCAAGCATTTTAACCTTCTCGGTTGCGGAGCAAAAGAACTCATGATTATTGGTTAGTGGGAGAATTATTGATTGCCCATTATTTACTACAGTCTTTTTAGATTTTCCAGAAATCACGGGTTCCTAATTTTTGTGCTTCGATACGCTACTAATAAGCTCCTGACGATCACTAAGAGAAAGTCGTGGCATATGGACTAAATGTTACGTTGTATAACCTGAAACAACAACAATTACGATTAGAGATGCTTTGTTGCTTGTTGGTGGATATTTTAAACTGATTTAGGGGCGATAATTTAAGCTGGTTTTAAGCGAATTTGTTGCAGCGGATTTTCTTTTTTCCTCCTCAATTTGAAGTTATTTTTTTAAAATTGACGTAAACACTAGAATATTTCAATTAAAAGTCAAATATGAACAGGTAAAATTATAGAAGAATAAAAGGTCAATCAAATGAGGTATAGTTTGTTTAAACAGTTACATTAAATTTAGCTTAAATTTGCAGTTTCTGAAAAAAATACTAGTGCGGACTTTCTTTTTGTCAGCACTATATATATATATATATATATATATATATATATATATATATATATATATATATATATATATATATAATCCCAATCGTTGGAAAAGTCATCTTCTTGGCAATGTTCCTTCTAATTACTTAACGATTTAAATTTCTTCTTCAATCAAACGAGATTAAGACTTCGACCGGGCACTTGTCAGCCATGAATCCTTTCAAAGGAAGATTTAGATTAAGCACGTTTTATAAGAGCCTTTCATTTAAAAGAAAAAAAATGTGCGTATTGCTTTTTAATGTTTTTTTCTTCATTTTCGTTATTGCCGTTTATATAATTTAAATTTCTTTCTCCCCAAAATGGTTGCGTGTGTTAAACGTGAAGGGTTGATGTTTTAAATCGATTATTTAGACGAAATCAAAGACCGCTGTTACTAATCTTGTAATCTAGTTTGTAATGGCATTTTTTTTTGTCTGTCATAAAATAGCACTTTTTGGTCTGTCATAAAATAGTATTTTGTTTTGTTTGTCATAAAGTAGTAATCTGTTTGTTCTATCATGAAATAGCGTTATATTTGGTCTGTCATAAAATAGCATTATATTTGGTCTTTCATAGTAAAGCAATTTGTTTGGTCTGTCATGAAATAGCATTTTGCTTGGTCTGTCATGAAATAGCATTTTGTTTGATTTGTCAAGAAATAGCATTTTGTTCGTCTGTCATGAAATAGGATTTTGCTTGGTCTGTCATGAAATAGCATTTTGTTTGATCTGTCATGAAATAGCATTTTGTTTGATCTGTCATGAAATAGAATTTTGTTGGTCCGTCATGAAATAGCATTTTGCTTGGTCTGTCATGAAATAGCAATTGAAGGGAAAATTTTAAAGCAATGCAAAATTCAAAAAATATTTATTTATGAAAAATAATATCTTTTAAATGTTGCCAAGTTTCAGCTCCTCATATTTGTGCTCTTTCCAAAACATTATTCATGACAGATTGCAGAATCTCTGGATTGCGATTTAACTCCCTTATTTCGTTCCTGATGTTTTCCTTCAATTCTTACACGGTTTGACGTTTCGAAGTCTGCTAGATCGCAGAACGAAATAAGGGAGTTAATTCGCAATCCAGAGATTCTGCAATGAGTGAGTTAACTCGTGTAAAAGGAGGGCTACACTAATTAACAATGATTAAAACTAATTACCAAGAATTAAGACTAATTAATGATAATAATAAATGCAGTGATTTTTAATAATACATTGAATTTATATTATTTAACTAATTACATTGAATTCATATTATTTAACTAATTACATTGAATTCATATCATTCAACTAATTACATTGAATTAATATTTTAACTAATTACATTGAATTTATATTATGTAACTAATTACATTGAATTTATATTATGTAACTAATTACATTGAATTCATATTATTTAACTGATTACATAAAATTCATATTATTTAACCAATTATATAGAATTTATATTATTTAACTAATTACATTGACTTTATATTATTTAACTAATTACATTGAATTCATATTATTTAAATAATTACATTGAATTCATATTTTAACTAATTACATTGAATTTATATTATTTAACTAATTGCATTGAATTCATATTATTTAACTAATTACATTGAATTCATATTATTTAACTAATTACATTGAATTTATATTATTTAACTAATTGCATTGAATTTATATTATTTAATTATTACATTGAATTAATATTATTTAATTAATTACATTGAGTTTTTATTATTTAACTAATTACATTGAATTCATATTATTTAACTAATTACATTGAATTTATATTATATCTCGATATAAATGCTGGAGTGCCACAGGTGTCTATCCTGAGACCTCTATTGTTCCTTATATTCATTGATGACCTTCCTGACAAAATTGCCTGTGAGATGGGTATATATGCTGACGACAGCACACTCTATAACATACACAACAGGAAAACAAATGAACACATATCTAAAGAAATGGCAGAAACACTAGAATGACCTCCGTCCTGTAGTGGAATGGGGACATAAATGGATGGTCACATTCAATGCTGCCAAGACTAAACTCGTTTCATTCTATAATTACAACAAACCTTCTCTACCACCAACAGCAGTGGCCAATGACTCTTTATCTGAAAGTAATCCTTTTAACTCCTCGGCCTAACGCTCTCAGGAAACATGAGTTAGAACAATTACATCGAGAGTATCGCCAGGACCGCTGCGAAGAAGGTAGGTTCTCTCTATAGTTCTAGAAAGATACTAACGCCCGAAAGTATCCTATATCTCTATAAGGCTACCATTCGCCCATGTATGGAGTATTGTTATCATATTTAGGCTGGTGCATCTACCACTAGTCTCTCGCTCCTAGACAAGGTTTAAAAGAGAGTCGGCAATCTGATAGGTCCTGAACTGTCACGTAAACTTAAGCCCCTGTCCCATCGACGAAATGTTGCATCCCTCTGCCTTTTCTACAAGTACTTTAAGGGTGAATGCTCTGACGAACTGCAAGCACTAGAGCCCCCTCGACGTAAATGCCCCCGACAAACCCGACAAGCAGCTAAATTCCACCCCTTCACAGTAGAGATCCCATCATGTAAGAGAACCTTCTACTCTGGTAGTTTCTTCCCAAGGACAGTTACACTTTGGAATTCCCTGCCGGGTCCCTGCTTCCCCAACTGTAATGACATGCAGAAGTCCAAGTGCAACGTGAACCGACATCTTCCTGCCCAACTCCCTACACAGTACCCCTGATGTCCATTTTCCTTGATAGTAGCCCCCTACAACAAAGTGGCAATATGCCTTGTTTGGGGTAAAAATGTAATTAAAAAAAATAAATTAACTAATTACATTGAATTCATATCATTTAAAATATACTTCTATGTATTAGCCATTTCTTTCACTTCGTCTTTCTTTGTTTTTGTATTCGTACTATTCAGAAAACACTAATGTCGTCTGATCATGCACTTTCTTATTTGTTCTTCTGACCTTTTAACAACTATTTAAAGGCCCATAAAAACAGTAATCAAAAATGCAATCATTTGAGCCGCCGCACGCCGCACGCCGCTCTGCGACTTTTAGTTTCGGGAGAGATAAAGTTTTTAAAAAATAAAGACGGACAAATAAAGAGACATCGTGAGTTTATAAATGGTACTAGCGAGGGAAAGGCGCCCGGCTTTACCCGGTCGTAAAATAAAATACGCTTAAATATGATATTTTAATTTGTCCAAATTTTGTATATATTATTATACAGTCGTGATTTCAAAAGTAAAAAAAAAAGTATTCGGATGGTGTCAGCTAGAATCGAAAGCAAAACTGCAGCATCCTAAAGTGGTAAGATTACTACTCTACCAACGTGACACGCATATAAACTGATAAAAAATTAAAACTAAACGAAGATGAATGTACAACACGTATAACGATTTGAAAGATTTGAACCCTTAATAACTATTTTAACCGACTAAAGATCCATAAAAGAACGGTCCATAAAAAAAATCCAATCATTTGAGGACCCTAACGCCGCTCTGCTATATTTACTTTCGGCAGAGATAGAGTTTGAAAATATAGAGACATACAGACAAACAAACATAGTGCCTTTTATATATTAGATTAGCGAGGGGCGCTCGGTTTTGCTTTGTCGTAAAATACGCTTAAATATGATATTTTAATATGTCTAAATTTTCTCTTATTACATACGAATCACTACTTATAAACGCCCAGAAGTCAATCGATGATAAGGATTAATGAGTGTATAGTAGTCAATGTGATAATATCGTAGTAATCGTAAGAAGTGCAAATTTGTGGTAAATTCGATTACTTAAGGCGATGGTTCATCAAGAATTTGTTTACATTGGACTAAGATTGTAGTCAGCTGGAAAACAGGAAAACGGAGGTCGATAGTCGTCCAGTTCTAAGAAAGACGCTTAGTTCATTAAATCTACGTTTGGGTTTAGGCACAGATATAGAGTGAGGGAAATTATTGATATTTGTTTCAATTAGACGAGTGTTTTTCGTGATAGTTTGGCGAGGGGAGGGCTATAGATTGAAGCTCTGACGAGCACTTGCCATGAAAATAACTATAGATCAGAAACAGGCTCGCAACGTCTTTCTGTGGGAAAAAGGTTGCAGAGAAGAGAAAATGGCATACCCCACTATGCTACGAAGTCTATTTTAACCTCTGTCAAGACAGGATAAGGTCTTTCTAGCAGCCCCTGCCCAGATGTGCCAACAGTACTCCATGCTTGGACGTACCTGACTTTTATATAGATAGAGAATTTCATCAGCAGTTAGATATCTACTGGAGCGGTAGAAGGATCCCACCATTTTTCCAGCGACCTTCACAACGAATTTGATGTACGTGTTCCATTTCAGATCAGGAGTAAAGGTTAAGCCCAGAAGTTTGTCAAAGCATGAAGCCTCCCAAAGACGTACGCTATTTATTTCAATTGATGCCAGAGTGTTGATGACGAAAAGATAGAAGCTTGGTTTTAGATGCATTAAAAGTAACAAGCCACCTCTTTCTCCATTCTACCACGTGCTCAAGACTAGAGGAGAGATAATCAGAGAGAACTTGGTCTTTTACGGCCTTTGATATGTTGCCATAGATTGTAGTGTCGCCAGCATAAATGCCTATGAATGATCTAAGGATGTGTTTGGGGAGATTATTTATGTAGATGTAGAGTTGGGCTCAGGATTGACCCGTGAGAGACTCCAACATTAATACCGTGAGCTTCTGATTTCTGCCCATCAACCACTACTCTTATGACTCTATCAGAGAGAAATGATTTAATATTTGAGAAGACATTTCCAGCTATACCGTAGCTTAAGATCTTGTGAGGTAGGCCTTTATGCCATACCCTATCAAAGGCATTTGATATATCAAGAGCAATTGCCCTAGAGAGGAAGCCCCCGTCGAGAGATTCGCTAATCCTATCAGATATAATAGTTAACACATCTGCCGTAGATCTAGCAGAACGGAGAGTCAATAAGAAGCTTATTTTTCTAAGGTGATTTACTTTATTTAACACAGATTCCAGCAACTTACTTATATATTAGATTATTATTATAAATGGTCAACCTGACGTGTCGTCATAAATATCACAATTTAACAACCTTCATAATTAAAAACAATACGTACATACATATATATTTATACTAATTAAAAACAACTCGCGCATACACACACACACACACACACACACATATATATATATATATATATATATATATATATAGTAATTTATAAAATATATATGACGATTAAGCTACACTGAATATTCCGCGTTTCATCCACTCTAGGATTCTTCAGGCTTATAAATATATATATATATATATATATATATATATATATATATATAGAGAGAGAGAGAGAGAGAGAGAGAGTAGCAAGGATGCCCGGTGTTGCTCGGGTTTCGTTTGGATACACTCGCAATACTTCATATGTTGAGCATTTTTAATTATTGCATTCCACTTCTATCTTTTCTTGTAAATTTTGCATTCAAATTCGTTTAAATTGTTTCAATGCCACAAAACGTTTTGTAGCATACGACTCTACCACTTGACGGTAATTGATCAAAAGTATAATGCAAAAACAAATATCTCACCATGAAAAATGGGAAGAAAGTAATAAAATGTTTAGGTATTTTCTTCTGGTGGGTGGGGGTGGAGGGTAAACTCAATAGAAAATACACATGTTTGGTTAAATAAAAGTAGTGACAACAAATGTAGAGATTTAAAAGAATAGAAAGTAACATTCAAACCCACGTAAAAATTATTCCAAATTAGTTTTATTGTTTTCTGTTCGAAAGTTGAAGACGTTATTATTTCACATTTCACGTTATTATTTTCACATTTCACGTTATTATTTTCACATTTCACGTTATTATTTCACATTTTACGTTATTTTCACATTTCACGTTATTATTTCACATTTCACGTTATTATTTTCACATTTCACGTTATTTCACATTTCACGTTATTATTTCACGTTATTATTTCACATTTTACGTTATTATTTTCACATTTCACGTTATTATTTCACATTTCACGTTATTTTCACATTTCGCGTTATTATTTGACATTTCACGTTATTATTTCACATCTAACGTTATTATTTTCACATTTCACGTTATTATTTCACATTTCACGTTATTATTTTCACATTTCACGTTATTATTTTCACATTTCACGTTATTATTTCACATTTCACGTTATTATTTTCACATTTCACGTTATTATTTACATTTCACGTTATTATTTTCACCGTTCACGTTATTATTTTCACATTTCACATTATTATTTTCATATTTCACGTTATTATTTTCATATTTCACGTTATTATTTTCACATTTCACGTTATTATTTTCACATTTCACGTTATTATTTTCACATTTCACGTTATTATTTCACATTTCACGTTATTATTTTCACATTTCACGTTATTTAACATTTCACGTTATTATTTCACATTTCACGTTATTATTTCACATTACACGTTATTATTTTCACATTTCACGTTATTATTTCACATTTTACGTTATTATTTCACATTTTACGTTATTATTTTCACATTTCACGTTATTATTTCACATTTCACGTTATTATTTTCACATTTCACGTTATTATTTCACATTTCACGTTATTATTTCACATTTCACGTTATTATTTCACATTTTACGTTAGCATTTTACATTTCACGTTATTATTTCACATTTCACGTTATTTTCACATTTCGTGTTATTATTTTCACATTTTACGTTATTATTTCACATTTCACGTTATTATTTCACATTTCACGTTATTATTTCACATTTAACGTTATTATTTTCAAATTTAACGTTATTATTTCCCGTTATTATTTTCACATTTCACGTTATTATTTTCACATTTCACGTTATTATTTCATATTTCACGTTATTATTTTCACATTTAACGTTATTATTTCACATTTCACGTTATTATTTTCACCGTTCACGTTATTATTTTCACATTTCACATTATTATTTTTATATTTCACGTTATTATTTCACATTTTACGTTATTATTTCACATTTTACGTTATTATTTTCACATTTCACGTTATTATTTCACATTTCACGTTATTATTTTCACATTTCACGTTATTATTTCACATTTCACGTTATTATTTCACATTTAACGTTATTATTTCACATTTTACGTTATTATTTTACATTTCACGTTATTATTTCACATTTCACGTTATTTTCACATTTCGCATTATTATTTCACATTTCACGTTATTATTTTCACATTTCACGTTATTTCACATTTCACGTTATTATTTCACGTTAGTATTTTCACATTTCATGTTATTATTTCACATTTCACGTTATTATTTTCACATTTCACGTTATTATTTTCACATTTCACGTTATTGTTTCACATTTCACGTTATTATTTTCACATTTCACGTTATTATTTACATTTCACGTTATTATTTTCACCGTTCACGTTATTATTTTCACATTTCACGTTATTATTTTCATATTTCACGTTATTATTTTCACATTTCACGTTATTATTTTCACATTTCACGTTATTATTTTCATATTTCACGTTATTATTTCACATTTCACGTTATTATTTTCACATTTCACGTTATTTAACATTTCACGTTATTATTTCACATTTCACGTTATTATTTCACATTTCACGTTATTATTTTCACATTTCACGTTATTATTTCACATTTTACGTTATTATTTCACATTTTACGTTATTATTTTCACATTTCACGTTATTATTTCACATTTCACGTTATTATTTTCACATTTCACGTTATTATTTCACATTTCACGTTATTATTTCACATTTCACGTTATTATTTCACATTTTACGTTATCATTTTACATTTCACGTTATTATTTCACATTTCACGTTATTTTCACATTTCACGTTATTATTTCACATTTCACGTCATTATTTTCACATTTCACGTTATTATTTCACATTTTACGTTATTATTTCACATTTTACGTTATTATTTTCACATTTCACGTTATTATTTCACATTTCACGTTATTATTTCACATTTTACGTTATTATTTTCACATTTAACGTTATTATTTCACATTTCACGTTATTTTCACATTTTGTGTTAATATTTCACATTTCACGTTATTTTCATATTTCGTGTTATTATTTTCACATTTTACGTTATTATTTCACATTTCACGTTATTATTTCACATTTAACGTTATTATTTTCATATTTCACGTTATTATTTCACATTTAACGTTATTATTTTCACATTTCACGTTATTATTTTCACATTTCACGTTATTATTTCACATTTAACGTTATTATTTCACATTTCACGTTATTATTTTCACCGTTCACGTTATTATTTTCACATTTCACATTATTATTTTTATATTTCACGTTATTATTTCACATTTTACGTTATTATTTCACATTTTACGTTATTATTTTCACATTTCACGTTATTATTTCACATTTCACGTTATTATTTTCACATTTCACGTTATTATTTCACATTTCACGTTATTATTTCACATTTCACGTTATTATTTCACATTTTACGTTATTATTTTACATTTCACGTTATTATTTCACATTTCACGTTATTTTCACATTTCGCATTATTATTTCACATTTCACGTTATTATTTTC
>NC_136487.1:7740000-7780193 GCF_053919585.1 Euprymna scolopes | reverse complement strand
TAAATGCCGTTCCTCGGCTATGCTGAAGACAATGCTAGCTGGGATACCGATTATAAAAGATAGATATAGCGTGATTTAGTGTGCTTCATAATGTAGAATTATACAATTGAGATGTTAGTGTGAAGCAACCTGCAGCTAATGACTATTTATCCAAATATTAATTTACTTGTCTGAACAGTGTCACAAAAAAACATCATCATCGCAAACAATTTTTAATGAAAATTACTTTCCTTTATAGTCGTTCTTTATCAGTTAAATATCATTAAAGCCATTTCCTTTCCAAAATATTTAAATAAATCGCTGTCTGTTTTCGGTTTCAAATTGGCTGTTTAATTTTATAATTTAAAAAAGGTCAAGTTGAGAGGAAACTGCAAATTATAGTTTTTTTAATACTTTTTTAATACTTTTTTTTTAATACTTTTTTTAATACTTTTTTTAATACTTTTTTTAATATCAAATGAATTGACATCCGTTCTTTTATAATTTATATCCAAAAATTATCCAGAAAAATAACAAAACCAAACAGTGTTGTGTTGAAAGATGTAAATTTTTTAAATCAATTCTTTTTAGCTTTAAAAGGTTAAAAAGAATTTGCTAAAAAATTGTTTTAAATTCATCGTTATTTGTTTTATTTGATGTTGTATACATTTTATTGATAAAGTGTTTAAAAATCATCAAATTACCGTGGAATGCTAATTGAAATTAATGTATTATCTAAATATCAATAAAGTTTATCATTTGAACCAAAGATTTATTGACTGATTGACGTATTCCTTGCTCACCCTGTAGACAGACAAATAGAACGATAAATGCTACGGGATATAGACAAAAGAAAAGAGATAAGGGGAGATGTAGATATCTACTAGTGTTGAAATGATTAATCGGAGTCGAGAATCGGAAAAACCGGAACCTTTGGGGTATTGATATCAGAAAAATGTGTGTCTATTTTCCGATGCCAAAGACAATTCTTTTTTCTTGTCTTTTTCATTTGATTTTATTTGAAGCAACATCTTCTACTGCTGATAGTAATAATCTATATGATTATAAAACTCAAATGATCTTGTAACGATGTATGTAACCCACTTTCCAGTTTACGACATCCGGTTGCGCATGCGCGCATGACCTGCACACTGAAATATTAACGTTATTATTTCGAAATTATTATTTAACATGGGAAGAATGGGGTTTAAAATAACTTAAACATAATACAGAAATGAACGATGTAAAAAAAAGCAGACACTATTAACAATTGTTTATTTGGATAATTTAAACGCGAAAAAAAAGTTGGAACGCTGAAATATTAACGTTATTATTTCGAAATTATTATTTAACATGGGAAGAGTGGGGTTTAAAATAAACAAAAAACAAAAGAACAATTGGGACGCTGAAATATTAACGTTATTATTTCGAAATTATTATTTAACATGGGAGGAGTGGGGTTTAAAATATCTTAATCGTAATACAGAAATGAACGATGCAAAAAAAAGCAGATATATCAAAATTTGAATTTAACTGTAATAAGTATTATGGTATCTGTTCAGTGTACATTTACCTATAAGTATGGCCAACCACTTATAATTCAGTAACTGTAGTTTTTTTTTTCAAAAATAATCAATCATAATAAACAGAACGACTCATAGAAATCTATTTATATTCTTTTTTCATTAAATATACTTTCATAGAAATGTTTCTGTTATGTCAAAAAAAACTTATTTTTTTACGTCACAAGTGTCACACTCATACATGAATTCCATAGCTAATATAACATACTGACCCAACGGGTCACGGGTAGTCTAGTTAAATAATAAATATTCATTGATTTTTAATTAAAGTAAAATCTATGGATCCTCCGCCCCCCCCCCAGTGTATTTCTATGTTTGTTAAAAATATCTGCAAATTTAACATATTTTTTACGGTGATCAGGGAAAAATAACAACTGTATCGTTAAATATCTAAAGATTTCTAAGAAATCTGAGTAGTTTGTTTTCTGTGATGATTAACAACTTCTCAATTTATTACCAATTCCAAAAACAGTTTTTTTTGTATTATCCAATTTCACTACAAACAAGACACAGTGACACTTTGAAGTAGGGGGGCTACTATCGGGAACATAAGTTGCAAAGGTATTATGAAGGGAGATGAGTGGCAAGATGTCTGTTCACTTTACACTTGAACTTCTGCATGTCAGTATAGTTGTTTTTTTTTACACAGTGATCACCACTTATCAAGGCCCGGAAGCCACTCAGGGATAAGGGTTATTGCAAGTACATTACGTTAGTGTGGAGATTTGATGAAGTGCTTAATTAAGGGGGCGGTTCATTAGGAATTTGTTAACATTGGACTTGAAGACATCCTAGTTGTAGTCCGGAGGGAAGCAGGCAGACGGAACAGAGTTCCACAGGCGTGCAGTTCTAGGAAAGAAGCTTTGTTCATGGAATCCGCGTTTTGATTTAGGCACAGATATAGAGTAGGGGAAATTTTTCACAGTGGATTCAGCCAGACGGATGTTTTTCGTGAAAGATTGGCGAGGGGGGGCCAGAGATTGGAGTTCAGACGAGCACCTGCCATGGAAATAACCATAAAACAAGGATGGGCTCGCAACGTCTCTTCTGTGGGAGAGAGGTTGAAGGGTAGAGAAAAGGGCATCCCCCACCAAGCCACGAAGTCTATTTTGTACTCTGTCAAGGCAGGATAGGCTGTTTTTTGGCAGCTCCTGCCCAGATATGGCAACAGTATTCCATCCTTGGACGTACTTGGCTTTTATACAGATAGCGAATTGCATCAGTAGTGAGATATCTTCTGAAGCGGTAGAAGGAGCCCACCATCTTTCCAGCGACCTTGGCAACAGACTTGATGTACGTGTTCCATTTCAGATCAGGAGTAAAGGTCAAACCCAGAAGCTTGTCAAAACACGGGGCCTCACCCAGACGAGAGCCATCCATCACAATTGATGCCAGCTGGGGATCAGAGCGTTGATGATGTAAGGATAGGAGTTTGGTTTTGGATGCATTAAAGGTAACCAGCCACATCATCCCTCACTGAACCACGCGCTCGAGATCAGAGGAGAGAGAATCAGAGAGAACTTTGTCATTTACAGCCTTTGATGTGTTGCCGTAGATGGTCGTGTCATCAGCATAGATGTCAACGAATGATTTATGTGTTTAGGGAGGTCATTGATGTAGATCAGGAAGAGAGTTGGGCCCAGGATTGACCCCTGAGAGACTCCAGCATTTATATTGCAGGCCTCCGATTTTTGTCCATCTACCACTACTCTTATGAGCCTATTGGAGAGAAATGATTTAATGATTGAGAAAACATTTCCAGTTATACCGTAGCTGGAAATCTTGTGAAGTAGACCCTTATGCCATACCTTGTCGAAGGCCTTTGATATGTCAAGAGCAATTGCCCTAGATAGGAAGCCTTTGTCAAGAGATTCACTAATCCTGTGAGATATAACAGTCAGCACATCTGCGGTAGATCTTGCAGAGCAGAAACCATATTGTGTGTCACTAAGAAGGTTATTCCTGTTGAGGTGGTTGACTATTTCTCTATTTAATATGGATTCCAGCAACTTACTCATAACACACAGGAGACTTATAGGTCTGTACTGAGAGGGAGATGACTTATCACCTGAATTCTTAAATACAGGGCAAACTGATGAGGTCTTCCAAGGAGTCGGAAAGCACTTCTCCTTAAGGCAGCGCTTAAATAGTTTCGTAAGTATGGGAGCAAGTTCTGGTTGAAGCTTTTTTAACACTATAATTGGGATTCCATCAGGGCCAGTTGCTTTACTGGAATCTAGGTTTTTTTATTAGCTTGGCGACCTCATGCACGGATATTTGTATGTTACCTAGCTTGTTCTGTGTTATAGGAGGAAATATGGGGAGTTGATGGCCTTCGTCGCATAGGGTAGAATTAGCTGCAAAGTTCTTTGCAAATAGTTTGGCCTTGTCTGACGCTGACGAGATGATTTCATTTCATTGCCGTTTAATCTGAACATTGATAATGGTTGAGATAGAACGCATAGTTCTGTTCAGGATCCTATTTGTTATTTTCCAAAACTGGTGGGAACCAAGCCGCTGATCAGCTACCTTGGATTTAACAGACTGGGCATTTTGCTCTCTTGCATTTTTTTATTACTCTTTTACAATGGTTGCTGGCAGACCTGAAAGCAGCTTTAGTCTCAGTGCATCTATTACGTTGGTAACTATGGAAAAGGTGATTTCTGTGCGCGACAGCAGCAGCATATTCTGGGGAGAACCATGGCTGGCTGTTAGGTTTTTGCTGGAATTTTTTAGATGGTATGAATTGGTCTATGCCTACAATTAACCATTCGGTCAGATCTGATACTATAGAGGACACTTCCTTTTTAAACATGGAGTGCAGAGGTAAATCAGATATGAATGTACGAAAGCTATCCCAGTCAGCCAGCAGAATCCCGGAAGCGAGTTCCAAAGTCTAGCAGTTCTGGGGAGAAACTATTGGAGTAGAAGGCTTTCTTACACCTAGGGATCTCTATTGTGAAGGGGTGGGATTTAGTTGTGCGTCGGGTTTGTCGGGAGTATTCACATCGAGGAGGTACAAGTGTTTGTAGTTTGTCAGAGCATTCACCATTAAAGTACTTGTAGAACACGCAGAGGGATGCAACATTTCGTCGATGGGACAGAGGCCTATCAGGTTGGCGACTTTCTTTTGAACCCGGTTCAGGAGTGAGAGACTTTCTTTTGAACCCGGTCCAGGAGTGAGAAATTGGCGAAATTGGCGAAATTGGCGAAACGTCCCTTTTTAGCGAAGTACGAACAACCACCAGTATTGTATCTTTGAAACCGTCGGGCGTAGGTGGTCATGTGACCACTCAAAATGTCCGGAATTACCACAATGGTTTTCGAGATATTTGCAATAAACTAATTTCAACACATTTCGAACCTATGTTCCGTGTAATTTACATGGATGTACTATACATGTCATGACATGATTAATCCCGCTATTACCCTGAGATTTTTGCTACTGAGTGTTCTTATATATATATATCCTATATATTTGAGGGTTTTTTTGGGGGGGGTTAATAAGTGATCAGTGTTCAAGTTTACAGTATCCTTTGATGGAAAGTAATTTTAATTTGAATCACAGCCCGCTGTTATTGTAACATGGTAAGATTTCATTGCCGTTTAATCTGAACATTGGAAACTTTGAATGAAATAATGTTATTGCGCTACATTATAATTATAAACTATTTTAAATGATAATACTGCATCACATTAATTATGCTAAACTATTTCACAGGACACCTTAACGGTTATATATATATATATATATATATATATATATATATATATATATATATATATATATATATATATATATATAAGAACAAGTAGTTAATAATTTAATAATAATTTACATCTGGTTGAGATTATTTTATAAATATTATATATATATATATATATATATATATATATATATATATATATATATATATATATATATATTGAGAGCACAATTCTAATATTATTTCCCGATTTCGATACAATTTTCGATTCTGATTCTTTTAAAATTTGTAAATATTTAGCTATAGGTTGTTGTTTTTTGTTTTGTACGTTTTTTGTTTTGTACGTTTTTTTGTTTTGTACGTTTTTTGTTTTGTACGTTTTTTGTTTCAGGTTACCTTAAAAACCGGTGTAATAAATACGTGTACTTTTTTCAAGATGTGATAATGAATAGTCATCATTTTTTCATTAAGTTTTAAACAAGACCAAGCGAACTACCTTATTAAAGCCAAGAAACTTCACAACAAGGTGAACACCAATTGAAACTATGTGTGCTTTGTTTTTTCTTGGGATTATTTGCAGAGCACGGAAAACAACAGAAAGGGCTAGGCGTCATATCGGTGAAAAACTACTGAACCGGGATCTTTACTATTCGTTATGCTAAAGTCGCAAAGGCCAACGATAACGTGCTTTACGAAGGCGCAGAATCTTTTGGAACAAATCCAAACACTTAGTCAAGCCGGGGATGTTCCGGTTCTTTCCAAAACCAATTGCACAATGAGACAAAATAACAGGTAACTAGCCTATAGACTATACAAGTTACGGCAAATCTTTATACCAAATTCTCTTAAACTGTGATGACCGTTGAGTGCGTGCAAAAAAGTTCAACAAAATTCAAATAAAACAATGTGTTGCTTGACGAAAGAGATGGATTTCAGATTGGTGACCATGAAAAGTATTCTGAGCAAGAATCCTCATTACTCGTCATACAAAAGTTACAAAAGCCAATGACATATTGCTAAGGTCCAGGAGAACCTTCTTACGAAAGCTAATAACTTTTTACACAAAGTCAAACACCCAATCGAATATCCTGGTTCTTCCCAAAACCTGTTGCACAAAGCGCACCACAATGTGTAGTCAGCCTACAATTCGCACAAATTCCGGCGCATAATTAATACCAAGTTTTCTCATTGAAGGCCATGTTAAATCACTCTTATTCTTCAGAAAGAGAGTCAGATTTAATTCAGATGGCTATATTGAGTTGCTATTCACTGTTGTAAAGCACTGGATGGAGATAGTGGCCTCAAGAATGTCATATATGTGGCAGCACGACTCAGCTCTGTTACACCGCCGGGTAACTCCAGAAATAAATGTCTCCGAATTGCACGACTTCGTCAGTTCTGAGATCTGCCAGCACCCCAACCATTCGACAGCAATTCAGCCATGAATCCTTTCAAAGGAAGATTTAGATTAAGCAAGTTTTATAAGAATGCGTATTTTTTAAAATATTTTTTTATTAATGTTTATTATTACCGTTCGCAAACCTATATACAATTTAAGGAGTGAGAAAGGCACCAAACATACCACCTCCAACAGCAGCTGGGGTGATGTTGGCTAAGTAGTTAACGACACAGACTAAGCTGAGTGCACCAAGTTCGAACCCAGCTGGTTTCACAGAAACTTAAGAATGTTGGCAACTTTCACCTGATCTCTCCCGTAAACACCCGATCTAGAAATGGTGATATAACTAAAAAGATATCGAGAAAACGGATGCCAACAATAATTCGTAGTGGAGGTTAGGGCAACTTTTTCGAGTCAATTCTATTCGATAAACATTCTGCTAAGTGCATATCTTTATATCTATACAAGTGAGAATGTGTGTGAAGACACTTCTCAACCTATATACCCAATGAAAGATCTACTGACTGGAAATTTGGAATATAGGGTCTTGAGAAATATGGAAAAAATTTTAATTGCTTTTCATTCGGAAAGATGGTTGCTAAGCGGTCAAAATTGAAAAATGGTGCGTGGTCCTCAGTGGATTCTTATCTGTTTCGTAACTGTTTCACGAATGCGCATGCGTGAATTTTTCATATGACAGATTACTTATGTTACGAATAAGTAAGTTTGAAAACACATTTTAAAAATCCGGTTAAGCTGCGTAATGGTTATAGTAGTTGACTCACTGTCTATAGGTTTTGGTTTCGTATTTGTTTACTTACAAGAAGTGAACTGCTTAGAAAAAAACATAATACTCGCATGCACATGTCTTGTTTCTTTCCGTTTTTTGTTGTTTTTTTACTTAATTTATTTTAGGAATTGAACGTTACGTTTAATACATAATATGCATATATCTTAATAATTTTTGACTCTGACATCAGATCTGCAAGTTGAAAAAATTCTTCTTATTAGTTAATTAGTTCTAATCACATTTAGATGTGACTGTCAGTTCGAGTTTTTAATATCAGTGTGAATATACTTTCTGTATTTAGCAAAACTGGTGGGTCGTTAACGACGAATCATTTGTCTGTGGATGACTATATTTGTTATATATGTATAGCTATCACCAGATAGCTGCTTCAGAGGACATCTTCAGGATATTAAAAGGAAAAATGCAAAAAAAGAAAATGATCATAGACCATACGAAAATGAAAAGAAAACAGTGTTAGAATCCTACCCATATCGGGAAAGGAAAACATATGTGTGTGTATGGGAAGGTTGGGTTGTTCAATGTCTATATATACACTTAAAAAATTGCGTTAAATGAATATGTACACTTTTTTTTTTCTCTAAACTTATTCATTTTGTTGAAATATTATTTTATTTTCATCATTAATTTTGCCCGGCGATAAAATACGCATAAATATTACATTTTAATTCATACAGAAATTGAGACATGTGCATGCAAGTATTATGTTTTTTTCTAAATAGTTCACTTCTTGTAAAAAAAAATAAAAATAATCGAGCTGAGATCGAAACCAAAACCCAAAGACAGTAAGTCAAGTACGATAACCATTACGTCGGCTTGACACGGTGTTAAAATGCGTTTTCAAACCTACTTATTATTTACATACAGAATCTGTCATGTTTCACAGCCGCACATTCGCATTCATGAAACAGTTGACAAACGAATAAAAATTTATTTAGATCCCTTAGCAACACGTTTTCCGAATGAAAACCGATTCAAAAATAGTCCACGTATTTGAATACCCTATATACTAAATTCCAAGTTTGTGGATAAAAATCGTTCAGTACATAAGTTGAGAAGTGTCCTCACACCATCTCACTTTTATATATATATATATATATATATATATATATATATATATATATATATATATATATATATATAAATGTTTAGAGGTACAGAATTTATATATAGTTTTAAAAAAAATAATAGGCGGAAGTTTCTCGTGAGCTCTTTCGGCTATCATCTCGTCAGGAGAAAATCGATAGCAACCAAAATAATATTGTGTCGAAAAATAAAGAGTTCTAATGGGGAACTTATTAAATGTGCCACAAGTACGGGGACACTAATTAAATTTATTTACGTTTAAAAACGATTAAAATATTGGCACAACGAGGGAGAAAAATAAAAAGGAAAAAATAAGCGGGAGAAAAGATTCAAAGTTCCCGAAAGAGAAACAATGCGTTTGATGTTTTTTTTTTTTTTTTTTGCCGGCACAAAGAAGGTTGACGCACCGCAATAGAGACGGCCTTCAAAAATCTTTAAATGGTTTTTGGAGTCCGCTTTATGTAGCACCTCGAACCAATCTATTTTATATCTATCGGCACAGCACGGGTTGTCAACCAAATGCTGACCAATAGCAGAGTCCATATATATATATATATATATATATATATATATATATATATATATATATATATATATACTAGAAGACGTGCTGACGTTGCTCGGTGTTAAACATAACGTTAAATTCACTTAAAAAAGGTAAAAAACGGAAACTGGGCCATGTGTATATTTTTTCTAAACAGTTCACGTCTTGTGAGTAAAAAAAAAATACTTAAGTTGAGATCGAAACCACAACCTAAAGACAGCGAGTAAAGTACAATAACCATTAGACCAGCTTGTCACCAATTTTTAAAGGTGTTTTCAAACCTGGTAAAACATTTGACAACAGATAAAAATACGATGAGCCCTAAGTAATAATTTTCAATTTGAACCCCTTAGTAACCTGTTTTTGCGGATGAAAACCGATTAAAATGCCTAAATACACTTTATACCGAACTTCAAGTTTGTAGAGCAGACATTTGTTGAGTATATAGGTTGAGAACTGCCCTCACATACATATATTCTCACTTATATATATATATATAAACATATATATATATAACTACTTAATTTACTCACATAAAATTAATATACGAAAGTATAGATTTATGCGTAAACTTTAAGTATTTACTTAAAAAGTGCTCAATACGTAGGTTAAGCTAGTTAGTATGTTATAAAATATATATGGCGATTAAGCTACACTGAGCGCATAAGCCTGAAGAATCCTAGAGTGGATGAAACGCGGAATATTCAGTGTAGCTTAATCGCCATATATATTTTATAACCTACTATATATATATATATATATATATATATGTGTGGGGGGGTGCCTGTGTGTGTGAGTGAGAGAGATAGAGAGTGCTTATGTTTATGTTTATGTACTAATGAATAGCGCTTATCAAGGCTTAAATGCCATTGGAGGATGATGTTAATGTGTTTGCTGGACGGTGACTAACCACTGTGCGGTTTTGGAAACGACGGTTGAAACTGAGTAGAATGCGATTATTTAAGAGGATGGCCCAACAAGAATTTGTTAAGATTAGACTTGAAAACATTGTAGTCAGCTGGGAAGTAACTCCGCAGTATTATGTTCCAAAGACAGGTACTTTTTGGCGAGACACTTTGTTCATGGAAGTTCTGTTCAGTTTTAGGAAGCTTAGAAAATTATTTACAATAGTTGTAGCTGGATGAGTTGATATACGTATATATGTATGCTATACGTGCATGTGTGATCTGGAGATGTATGCACATTTATATAAATTGAGATTTATAGAATACACTTTTTTTGTTTGTTTTTATATCAGGTATTAAAGGTTTTTTAAAAAAATCTATTCTTACCTTTCGAACCACCCTTCGGAGAAACATGCTTGTAAGTCCCAACTGTCGCACTGATGTCCGGAAAAGTATTTTTATTCAATGGTTTGTTTTATTATTATTTGTCTTCCTCTCTCATCCGTCGACATTCTAAGGTATCCTATTTTTTTTTTCTCGCAATAAACGTATTGCCTGTGAAGCCGTTTAATACCTCAGCCTGGTTATGAGCCGTTGTTATGCAGTGACCGCGGTATGATGATTTTAAGCCTACGGACTAATGATGATGATGCGGACTGCAGTGGAGGAGCAACCACTGCTCAACGGAACTTCTAAATGAACACCGGAACAATGCCAAGATATAATAAGCATAACAATATATATATATATATATATATATATATATATATATATATATATATATATATATATATATATATATATATATATATATAGGTGTGTGCACGCGTTCTGTGTTTTATATGTGTGGGGTGGGGGTGCATAGCCACGTATTGTGTGTGTATTATGGATGCGATGCTTAAACAATAAGAGTTTATAAATTGATCCGTATATAGGAAAGGTTATTAGTAACATAAAAGATGTTGATTGAAGACTGTGGAATCGGATTATACGAGTTCAGATTTCATCGGATCGATTGCATTGTCTTATGTAATGGGGATTGGCTGTGATGACTGACGAAGTGAATAGTGACGTAAACCTGCGTTTCAGCGTGCTGCGATCGAGACCAGTCGAAGCCATAATACATTTCCCTATGGCATGTGGACAATCATTTAGTGCCTGAATTTTACCATGTAAACTAATTCAAACAAAATACAAACAAGTAAAATTGTTGCAATTTTTAGCGTTTTCATATTATTTGGATCCTTCGGACTAGTGTTCTCATCTTCAGAGTTATTTTCACAACATTTCAGTCGATGCAACTCCCTTTTAGATGAAATTTCTCAAACTTGTGAATCTTTGGAATGAACTCGGGAATCTTTCTATCGGACTCGGAATTTCGAACAGAACCCTTTATTTAAACTTCGGAAATAGTAGGCTCCGTTTCGTCATCCATGAATAAAGTTCTAAATAATTCGCAATTGAACTTTTGAGTGTCGCCCTTTGTGAGGATTGAACCTTCAAGAAGACGAAATGTGCTTAATTACTAGGGCTATGACAACAGCATATTCTTTTCATTGTTTTGACCTTCGAGTATAATGTTAGACACAGTTAATCAACAGAAAACCACATTACTCAATATAAAAGCATATAATATCAAAGGATACACACGTGAGAGTAAAAAAATGAAAAGAATATGCTGTTGTCCTAGTCTTATTTAGTACACACTAATACAATTGTGAAAATAACTTGTGTTCAACTAATCCTATACATTCAATCGTTAACAAGTATTGTATTTGTATTATTTTTTTCCATTTTCACCCCAAACAAGGCACATCGCCACTTTAATGTAGGGGGCTACTATCATGATATATCAGGGGCATAAGTTGGAGGGATACTATGTAGGGAGTTGAGCAGCAAGATGTGTGTTCACATTACACTTGAACTTCTGTATGTCAGTACAGTTGGGGAAACAGGAACACAAAAGGGAGTTCCAAAGTCGAGCAGTTTTGGGGGAAAAACTATTAGTGTAGAAGGCCTCCTTACATCTAGGGATCTCTACTGCATAGAGGTGGAATTTTGCTGCTTGTTGGGTTAGTCGGGGGTATTTACGTCGTGGGGACACAAGTGCTTGCAGTTCGTCAGAGCATCCACCGTTAAAATATTTGTAGAACAGGCAGAGGGATGCAACATTTCGTCGATGGGACAGACGCCGAAGCTTAGATAACAGTTCGGAACCTATTAGGTGGCAACTCTGTTGAACTCTGACAGTTCAAGATCTTCTAAGTCGGCGACTCTCTTTTGAACCCTGTCCAGGAGCGAGAGACTAATAGCAGATTTACCAGCCCAAATGTGACAACAATACTCCATACATGGGCGAATGTTGGCCTTGTAGATGTAGAGGATACTTTCAGGCGTAAGTAACGGTAGGGGGCGCCCATCTTCCTCACAGCGGTCCTGGCAATGCTCTCAATGTATCTGTTCCAACTTATGTTTCCTGTGAACGTTAGGCCAAGGAGTTTAAACGAAGTACTTTCAGGTAATATATCTTTAGACATAGCTATTCGTGGTCGAGAAGGTTTCTTGTAATTATTGAAAGAAACAAGCTTGGCGGTCTTCCTCTAGTGTTTCTGTCATTTCCTTAGATATCTCGTGCCTGTAATAGAGCGAGGTGTCATTAGCAAATATACCCATCTCAGAGACAATTTTATTAGGGAAGTCAATTATGAATATTAGGAATAATAAAGGTCCGTGAATAGACGCCTTTGGATTAATTGGACTAATGTTCTCATATCGGGTGTTATTTATACAGTGTTTCGGTCGATGTAATCTCCGACCTTTGTCTGGTGTATACGTCGACATTTTTTATATTAGGAAACGGCTAATTCTATGCTTACGGGATTTTATACTAGTTAAAAGTAAAATTAAAAATTTAAAATCAATAAAATTATTAAACCAAATACTAAGAGATATCATTTCGAAATTGTGGATAACAAAGTGGGGGGCGGGGCTAAAATTCAATTAGATCCAATCACCAATCGTAACTTTTTAAAAACATAATTCATGAAAATAAGAGACTATATATATATATATATATATATAGATATATATATATATATATATATACATATATATACATACATACATACATACATACACACATATATACATACATATATATGTATTCATATATATATGCATATGTATACATATACATATATACATATACATACGTACATATATATATATATACATACATACACACATATATACATACATATATATGTATTCATATATATATGCATATATATACATATACATATATACATATACATACGTACACATATATATATATATATATATATATATATATATATATATAATCTATTAAATCACGATTGACAGTTTCGTCATGTGCATCCTGTACAAGATGAAAGATAATGTTGCAAGCCTGGCATAGACAACATATCAAATCGATTATCTTCTCGCAGAGTTAATAAGGATAAGTCAAAATAGATTATTGATCTTCAAACTTATATATTATTAAATGGTGGTTGGCAAAGAAAAAAGGGGTGTTTTTATCCTAATACCACGACAGGTGATGGCTCATATTATATTATCAAGTCTTTATGAATTCATTTCCGCTGATTATTCCCTATGGTAATTATGTGCAGCGTAGATCTTTTTTATTAGTGACCACTTTTTTTGTTGATCGGCTTTGAAAAATATTTTGTTTTAACATATATTCATTTTTTTTTCAGTTGTTTTGCAACTATCTACGTGATATATAAACACAGTGTGACCTCCAAATATGCCACATATGGTCCTTATTATTAAATGGACAATCCTTTCGACAATTCAGTAATGTTTGGTACGGAAAACTTGATGTCTGGCTTGTCCACCAAGTCTTTATTATGAATGTCAAACTGTCTTTCGTGCATCCTGTTTAATTATATGTTGAATCAAGTACATTGTAGAGATTCCTTTATTGACAATGGCCTGAAATACAGTGTAAAAGCAAGCGATATGTCGTGTTTTGACATGAATTTATAGAAAAGACTTTGTTCATAGAAATAACAAAACTGTTATATACTAATGTAATCACTCCGTCCAAGATGAAAGAAAATATTATTTTTTCGACAGTGTAAATGAAGTCTATGTTCCAAATTCAAGATGTTAAACATTTAGGCACAGATAAAGAGTAGGGTAAATTATTGATATTGGTTTCAGTTAGACGAGTGTTTTTGAGAATGTTTGGCGGGGAGAGACCATAGATTTGAGTTCTGAGGAGCAATAGCCATGAAAAAAAGATAGAGCACAGACAAGCTCGTAGTGTCTCTTCTGTGGGAAAAAGGTTTCAGAAAAGAAAAAAAAATATTTTGAACTCTGTCAAGACAGGATGCGTCTTTCTAGCAGCTTCCGCCCTAATGTGGCAACAATTCTCCATCTTTGGACATAACTTATGTTATGCCAATTCTCGAATTTATTCCACACTAAACTCACCAGAAGAAAAAGCACTTAAAGCTTTAAAAGAAAATAAAGGCATGATTAAAAAAAGCTAAGAATTGTTCAGAAGCTGCAATTATCTTTTTCAATTTGTTACGTCATCTTTGAATTCAAAGTACAGGTCAAATAAAAAAAAAATTCATTATAAAAAAACTTTATTTATGAGAAACATTTTTTGTATCCATTACGATTTGTATATACAAATCGATGATTAACACACACACACACACACACACATACACACACACACACATATATATATGTATGTATATATAGATGTTATTTCTTTTTGTTTTTGAGATACGTTTTGAATATATATATATATATATATATATATAGGCAAAAAGAAAGTTCGCACTTGTAATTTTCTCAAAAATTGCAAATATAAGCTAAATTTAATGTAACTGTTTAAACAAACTATGCCTCATTTGATTGGACTTTTATTCTTCTATAATTTTATCTGTTCATATTTGACTTTTAATTGAAATACGTTTTAACAAGATTGCACTGTTGTTGGATTTGGGGAGTCGTTTAAAATTTGTTTCTTAGGCTGTGGATCTTGATAGCATTGTCTTCCCTGTTAAAAGTAACTCTAGTACGACCAGATTTATTGGCATCACGAACACTGCCGGTGTTTTGGTGCTTTTGTACAGTCTTTCATACCGTTTTCTCTTCACATTTCAATCTGCGGCCTATTTTCTGATTGGATAAACCAGAAAGGTGGAGATTTTTTTAATTACATTTTCACCCCAAACAAGGCACATTGCCACTTTGGTGTAGGGGGCAACTATCAGGGACATAAACTACTGGGATACTATGTAAGGAGTTTGGTAGCAATATGTCGGTTGGCGTTACACTTGAACTTCTGCATGTCAGTACAGTTGGGGAAGCAGGGACCCGGAGCGAGTTCCAAAGTCTAGCGGTTCTGCGGAAGAAACTACTGGAGTAGAAAGCTCTCTTACATATAGGGATCACTACTGTGTAGGGGTGGGATTTAGCTACTTGTCGGGTTGGTCGAGGGTGTTTACGTCGTGGGGACACAAGTGCTTGCAGTTCGTCAGAGCATTAACCATTAAAATAATTGTAGGATGTAATCGGGCGTTAGTAGCTTTCTTGCACACTAGAGAGAGCCTACCTTCTTCGCAGCGGTCCTGCCAATGCTCTCAATGTAATTGTTCCAACTCATGTTTCCTGTGAAGGTTAGACTGATGAGTTTAAAAGAAGTACTTTCAGTTACTGAATCTTTGGTCATTGCTTTTAGATAGAGAAGGTTTCTTGTAATTATTGAAGGAGACAAGCTTAGTCTTGGCAGCATTGAATGTGACCATCCATTTTTGCCCCCATTCCACAACAGCTTAGAGGTCATCCTCTAGTGTTTCTGCCATTTCCTTAGATATGTGTTTATTTGTTTTCCTGTCGTGCCTGTTATAGAGCGTGGTGTCATCAGCATATATACCCATCTCAGAGGCAATTTTGTCGGGGAGGTAATTTATGAATATTAGGAATAATAAAGGTCCAAGGATACACTCCTGAGGCACTCCCGCGTTTATATCATATTGTTTAGATGTACGACCGTTGAGGACAACTTGGATTTTTCTCTTATCGAAGAAGGATTTAATTATGTTAAGTATTCTTCCAGTCATACCTTATTATCTAATTTTCCTGAGAATACCTTCATGCTATACCCTGTCAAACGCCTTAGATATATCTAGAGCTACCGCTCTACCCTCCCCTGCTTTGTCCAATGAATGGTATATACATTCAGAGATTACAGTTATGATATCTGCTATGGGACGGGCTTGTCTAAATCCATATTGCTAGTCGGTCAGAAGTTTAGCATCTGTAAGGTGAGTGACTAGAACTTGCTTAATTATGGACTCAAATATTTTGGCGAAAAGTGGGAGGAGGCTAATGGGGCGATAATTTAATGGATCAGTTCTTTCGCCAGAATTCATGAATACTGGTACCACAGAAGCAATTTTACAACACTCCGGAAAGCAAGATTCATTAAGGCATTTGTTGTAAAGCTTGGAGAGAACTGGAGCTACTTCGGCGGAGCACTTTTTTAATAGCACAGCCAGGATGAGATCGGGTCCACATGCTTTTGAAGTATCAAGGTTTTTTATGATAGCATGCATCTGAGAAAGG
The DNA here is from genome assembly GCF_053919585.1 of Euprymna scolopes. Taxonomy (NCBI): domain Eukaryota; kingdom Metazoa; phylum Mollusca; class Cephalopoda; order Sepiida; family Sepiolidae; genus Euprymna; species Euprymna scolopes. Next base: position 7,763,549 of record NC_136487.1, on the reverse strand, counting down.
GTGATTTTCAGATCGTCTAGCGTGGCATCTATCTGCAAAGGAAAGTAAGGGAGGGGCTGGTTAGCAGGGTCCAGTGTGGAATTGAAGGCAAACCGACTGGCAAGCATTTTAACCTTCTCGGTTGCGGAGCAAAAGAACTCATGATTATTGGTTAGTGGGAGAATTATTGATTGCCCATTATTTACTACAGTCTTTTTAGATTTTCCAGAAATCACGGGTTCCTAATTTTTGTGCTTCGATACGCTACTAATAAGCTCCTGACGATCACTAAGAGAAAGTCGTGGCATATGGACTAAATGTTACGTTGTATAACCTGAAACAACAACAATTACGATTAGAGATGCTTTGTTGCTTGTTGGTGGATATTTTAAACTGATTTAGGGGCGATAATTTAAGCTGGTTTTAAGCGAATTTGTTGCAGCGGATTTTCTTTTTTCCTCCTCAATTTGAAGTTATTTTTTTAAAATTGACGTAAACACTAGAATATTTCAATTAAAAGTCAAATATGAACAGGTAAAATTATAGAAGAATAAAAGGTCAATCAAATGAGGTATAGTTTGTTTAAACAGTTACATTAAATTTAGCTTAAATTTGCAGTTTCTGAAAAAAATACTAGTGCGGACTTTCTTTTTGTCAGCACTATATATATATATATATATATATATATATATATATATATATATATATATATATATATATATATATAATCCCAATCGTTGGAAAAGTCATCTTCTTGGCAATGTTCCTTCTAATTACTTAACGATTTAAATTTCTTCTTCAATCAAACGAGATTAAGACTTCGACCGGGCACTTGTCAGCCATGAATCCTTTCAAAGGAAGATTTAGATTAAGCACGTTTTATAAGAGCCTTTCATTTAAAAGAAAAAAAATGTGCGTATTGCTTTTTAATGTTTTTTTCTTCATTTTCGTTATTGCCGTTTATATAATTTAAATTTCTTTCTCCCCAAAATGGTTGCGTGTGTTAAACGTGAAGGGTTGATGTTTTAAATCGATTATTTAGACGAAATCAAAGACCGCTGTTACTAATCTTGTAATCTAGTTTGTAATGGCATTTTTTTTTGTCTGTCATAAAATAGCACTTTTTGGTCTGTCATAAAATAGTATTTTGTTTTGTTTGTCATAAAGTAGTAATCTGTTTGTTCTATCATGAAATAGCGTTATATTTGGTCTGTCATAAAATAGCATTATATTTGGTCTTTCATAGTAAAGCAATTTGTTTGGTCTGTCATGAAATAGCATTTTGCTTGGTCTGTCATGAAATAGCATTTTGTTTGATTTGTCAAGAAATAGCATTTTGTTCGTCTGTCATGAAATAGGATTTTGCTTGGTCTGTCATGAAATAGCATTTTGTTTGATCTGTCATGAAATAGCATTTTGTTTGATCTGTCATGAAATAGAATTTTGTTGGTCCGTCATGAAATAGCATTTTGCTTGGTCTGTCATGAAATAGCAATTGAAGGGAAAATTTTAAAGCAATGCAAAATTCAAAAAATATTTATTTATGAAAAATAATATCTTTTAAATGTTGCCAAGTTTCAGCTCCTCATATTTGTGCTCTTTCCAAAACATTATTCATGACAGATTGCAGAATCTCTGGATTGCGATTTAACTCCCTTATTTCGTTCCTGATGTTTTCCTTCAATTCTTACACGGTTTGACGTTTCGAAGTCTGCTAGATCGCAGAACGAAATAAGGGAGTTAATTCGCAATCCAGAGATTCTGCAATGAGTGAGTTAACTCGTGTAAAAGGAGGGCTACACTAATTAACAATGATTAAAACTAATTACCAAGAATTAAGACTAATTAATGATAATAATAAATGCAGTGATTTTTAATAATACATTGAATTTATATTATTTAACTAATTACATTGAATTCATATTATTTAACTAATTACATTGAATTCATATCATTCAACTAATTACATTGAATTAATATTTTAACTAATTACATTGAATTTATATTATGTAACTAATTACATTGAATTTATATTATGTAACTAATTACATTGAATTCATATTATTTAACTGATTACATAAAATTCATATTATTTAACCAATTATATAGAATTTATATTATTTAACTAATTACATTGACTTTATATTATTTAACTAATTACATTGAATTCATATTATTTAAATAATTACATTGAATTCATATTTTAACTAATTACATTGAATTTATATTATTTAACTAATTGCATTGAATTCATATTATTTAACTAATTACATTGAATTCATATTATTTAACTAATTACATTGAATTTATATTATTTAACTAATTGCATTGAATTTATATTATTTAATTATTACATTGAATTAATATTATTTAATTAATTACATTGAGTTTTTATTATTTAACTAATTACATTGAATTCATATTATTTAACTAATTACATTGAATTTATATTATATCTCGATATAAATGCTGGAGTGCCACAGGTGTCTATCCTGAGACCTCTATTGTTCCTTATATTCATTGATGACCTTCCTGACAAAATTGCCTGTGAGATGGGTATATATGCTGACGACAGCACACTCTATAACATACACAACAGGAAAACAAATGAACACATATCTAAAGAAATGGCAGAAACACTAGAATGACCTCCGTCCTGTAGTGGAATGGGGACATAAATGGATGGTCACATTCAATGCTGCCAAGACTAAACTCGTTTCATTCTATAATTACAACAAACCTTCTCTACCACCAACAGCAGTGGCCAATGACTCTTTATCTGAAAGTAATCCTTTTAACTCCTCGGCCTAACGCTCTCAGGAAACATGAGTTAGAACAATTACATCGAGAGTATCGCCAGGACCGCTGCGAAGAAGGTAGGTTCTCTCTATAGTTCTAGAAAGATACTAACGCCCGAAAGTATCCTATATCTCTATAAGGCTACCATTCGCCCATGTATGGAGTATTGTTATCATATTTAGGCTGGTGCATCTACCACTAGTCTCTCGCTCCTAGACAAGGTTTAAAAGAGAGTCGGCAATCTGATAGGTCCTGAACTGTCACGTAAACTTAAGCCCCTGTCCCATCGACGAAATGTTGCATCCCTCTGCCTTTTCTACAAGTACTTTAAGGGTGAATGCTCTGACGAACTGCAAGCACTAGAGCCCCCTCGACGTAAATGCCCCCGACAAACCCGACAAGCAGCTAAATTCCACCCCTTCACAGTAGAGATCCCATCATGTAAGAGAACCTTCTACTCTGGTAGTTTCTTCCCAAGGACAGTTACACTTTGGAATTCCCTGCCGGGTCCCTGCTTCCCCAACTGTAATGACATGCAGAAGTCCAAGTGCAACGTGAACCGACATCTTCCTGCCCAACTCCCTACACAGTACCCCTGATGTCCATTTTCCTTGATAGTAGCCCCCTACAACAAAGTGGCAATATGCCTTGTTTGGGGTAAAAATGTAATTAAAAAAAATAAATTAACTAATTACATTGAATTCATATCATTTAAAATATACTTCTATGTATTAGCCATTTCTTTCACTTCGTCTTTCTTTGTTTTTGTATTCGTACTATTCAGAAAACACTAATGTCGTCTGATCATGCACTTTCTTATTTGTTCTTCTGACCTTTTAACAACTATTTAAAGGCCCATAAAAACAGTAATCAAAAATGCAATCATTTGAGCCGCCGCACGCCGCACGCCGCTCTGCGACTTTTAGTTTCGGGAGAGATAAAGTTTTTAAAAAATAAAGACGGACAAATAAAGAGACATCGTGAGTTTATAAATGGTACTAGCGAGGGAAAGGCGCCCGGCTTTACCCGGTCGTAAAATAAAATACGCTTAAATATGATATTTTAATTTGTCCAAATTTTGTATATATTATTATACAGTCGTGATTTCAAAAGTAAAAAAAAAAGTATTCGGATGGTGTCAGCTAGAATCGAAAGCAAAACTGCAGCATCCTAAAGTGGTAAGATTACTACTCTACCAACGTGACACGCATATAAACTGATAAAAAATTAAAACTAAACGAAGATGAATGTACAACACGTATAACGATTTGAAAGATTTGAACCCTTAATAACTATTTTAACCGACTAAAGATCCATAAAAGAACGGTCCATAAAAAAAATCCAATCATTTGAGGACCCTAACGCCGCTCTGCTATATTTACTTTCGGCAGAGATAGAGTTTGAAAATATAGAGACATACAGACAAACAAACATAGTGCCTTTTATATATTAGATTAGCGAGGGGCGCTCGGTTTTGCTTTGTCGTAAAATACGCTTAAATATGATATTTTAATATGTCTAAATTTTCTCTTATTACATACGAATCACTACTTATAAACGCCCAGAAGTCAATCGATGATAAGGATTAATGAGTGTATAGTAGTCAATGTGATAATATCGTAGTAATCGTAAGAAGTGCAAATTTGTGGTAAATTCGATTACTTAAGGCGATGGTTCATCAAGAATTTGTTTACATTGGACTAAGATTGTAGTCAGCTGGAAAACAGGAAAACGGAGGTCGATAGTCGTCCAGTTCTAAGAAAGACGCTTAGTTCATTAAATCTACGTTTGGGTTTAGGCACAGATATAGAGTGAGGGAAATTATTGATATTTGTTTCAATTAGACGAGTGTTTTTCGTGATAGTTTGGCGAGGGGAGGGCTATAGATTGAAGCTCTGACGAGCACTTGCCATGAAAATAACTATAGATCAGAAACAGGCTCGCAACGTCTTTCTGTGGGAAAAAGGTTGCAGAGAAGAGAAAATGGCATACCCCACTATGCTACGAAGTCTATTTTAACCTCTGTCAAGACAGGATAAGGTCTTTCTAGCAGCCCCTGCCCAGATGTGCCAACAGTACTCCATGCTTGGACGTACCTGACTTTTATATAGATAGAGAATTTCATCAGCAGTTAGATATCTACTGGAGCGGTAGAAGGATCCCACCATTTTTCCAGCGACCTTCACAACGAATTTGATGTACGTGTTCCATTTCAGATCAGGAGTAAAGGTTAAGCCCAGAAGTTTGTCAAAGCATGAAGCCTCCCAAAGACGTACGCTATTTATTTCAATTGATGCCAGAGTGTTGATGACGAAAAGATAGAAGCTTGGTTTTAGATGCATTAAAAGTAACAAGCCACCTCTTTCTCCATTCTACCACGTGCTCAAGACTAGAGGAGAGATAATCAGAGAGAACTTGGTCTTTTACGGCCTTTGATATGTTGCCATAGATTGTAGTGTCGCCAGCATAAATGCCTATGAATGATCTAAGGATGTGTTTGGGGAGATTATTTATGTAGATGTAGAGTTGGGCTCAGGATTGACCCGTGAGAGACTCCAACATTAATACCGTGAGCTTCTGATTTCTGCCCATCAACCACTACTCTTATGACTCTATCAGAGAGAAATGATTTAATATTTGAGAAGACATTTCCAGCTATACCGTAGCTTAAGATCTTGTGAGGTAGGCCTTTATGCCATACCCTATCAAAGGCATTTGATATATCAAGAGCAATTGCCCTAGAGAGGAAGCCCCCGTCGAGAGATTCGCTAATCCTATCAGATATAATAGTTAACACATCTGCCGTAGATCTAGCAGAACGGAGAGTCAATAAGAAGCTTATTTTTCTAAGGTGATTTACTTTATTTAACACAGATTCCAGCAACTTACTTATATATTAGATTATTATTATAAATGGTCAACCTGACGTGTCGTCATAAATATCACAATTTAACAACCTTCATAATTAAAAACAATACGTACATACATATATATTTATACTAATTAAAAACAACTCGCGCATACACACACACACACACACACACACATATATATATATATATATATATATATATATATAGTAATTTATAAAATATATATGACGATTAAGCTACACTGAATATTCCGCGTTTCATCCACTCTAGGATTCTTCAGGCTTATAAATATATATATATATATATATATATATATATATATATATATAGAGAGAGAGAGAGAGAGAGAGAGAGTAGCAAGGATGCCCGGTGTTGCTCGGGTTTCGTTTGGATACACTCGCAATACTTCATATGTTGAGCATTTTTAATTATTGCATTCCACTTCTATCTTTTCTTGTAAATTTTGCATTCAAATTCGTTTAAATTGTTTCAATGCCACAAAACGTTTTGTAGCATACGACTCTACCACTTGACGGTAATTGATCAAAAGTATAATGCAAAAACAAATATCTCACCATGAAAAATGGGAAGAAAGTAATAAAATGTTTAGGTATTTTCTTCTGGTGGGTGGGGGTGGAGGGTAAACTCAATAGAAAATACACATGTTTGGTTAAATAAAAGTAGTGACAACAAATGTAGAGATTTAAAAGAATAGAAAGTAACATTCAAACCCACGTAAAAATTATTCCAAATTAGTTTTATTGTTTTCTGTTCGAAAGTTGAAGACGTTATTATTTCACATTTCACGTTATTATTTTCACATTTCACGTTATTATTTTCACATTTCACGTTATTATTTCACATTTTACGTTATTTTCACATTTCACGTTATTATTTCACATTTCACGTTATTATTTTCACATTTCACGTTATTTCACATTTCACGTTATTATTTCACGTTATTATTTCACATTTTACGTTATTATTTTCACATTTCACGTTATTATTTCACATTTCACGTTATTTTCACATTTCGCGTTATTATTTGACATTTCACGTTATTATTTCACATCTAACGTTATTATTTTCACATTTCACGTTATTATTTCACATTTCACGTTATTATTTTCACATTTCACGTTATTATTTTCACATTTCACGTTATTATTTCACATTTCACGTTATTATTTTCACATTTCACGTTATTATTTACATTTCACGTTATTATTTTCACCGTTCACGTTATTATTTTCACATTTCACATTATTATTTTCATATTTCACGTTATTATTTTCATATTTCACGTTATTATTTTCACATTTCACGTTATTATTTTCACATTTCACGTTATTATTTTCACATTTCACGTTATTATTTCACATTTCACGTTATTATTTTCACATTTCACGTTATTTAACATTTCACGTTATTATTTCACATTTCACGTTATTATTTCACATTACACGTTATTATTTTCACATTTCACGTTATTATTTCACATTTTACGTTATTATTTCACATTTTACGTTATTATTTTCACATTTCACGTTATTATTTCACATTTCACGTTATTATTTTCACATTTCACGTTATTATTTCACATTTCACGTTATTATTTCACATTTCACGTTATTATTTCACATTTTACGTTAGCATTTTACATTTCACGTTATTATTTCACATTTCACGTTATTTTCACATTTCGTGTTATTATTTTCACATTTTACGTTATTATTTCACATTTCACGTTATTATTTCACATTTCACGTTATTATTTCACATTTAACGTTATTATTTTCAAATTTAACGTTATTATTTCCCGTTATTATTTTCACATTTCACGTTATTATTTTCACATTTCACGTTATTATTTCATATTTCACGTTATTATTTTCACATTTAACGTTATTATTTCACATTTCACGTTATTATTTTCACCGTTCACGTTATTATTTTCACATTTCACATTATTATTTTTATATTTCACGTTATTATTTCACATTTTACGTTATTATTTCACATTTTACGTTATTATTTTCACATTTCACGTTATTATTTCACATTTCACGTTATTATTTTCACATTTCACGTTATTATTTCACATTTCACGTTATTATTTCACATTTAACGTTATTATTTCACATTTTACGTTATTATTTTACATTTCACGTTATTATTTCACATTTCACGTTATTTTCACATTTCGCATTATTATTTCACATTTCACGTTATTATTTTCACATTTCACGTTATTTCACATTTCACGTTATTATTTCACGTTAGTATTTTCACATTTCATGTTATTATTTCACATTTCACGTTATTATTTTCACATTTCACGTTATTATTTTCACATTTCACGTTATTGTTTCACATTTCACGTTATTATTTTCACATTTCACGTTATTATTTACATTTCACGTTATTATTTTCACCGTTCACGTTATTATTTTCACATTTCACGTTATTATTTTCATATTTCACGTTATTATTTTCACATTTCACGTTATTATTTTCACATTTCACGTTATTATTTTCATATTTCACGTTATTATTTCACATTTCACGTTATTATTTTCACATTTCACGTTATTTAACATTTCACGTTATTATTTCACATTTCACGTTATTATTTCACATTTCACGTTATTATTTTCACATTTCACGTTATTATTTCACATTTTACGTTATTATTTCACATTTTACGTTATTATTTTCACATTTCACGTTATTATTTCACATTTCACGTTATTATTTTCACATTTCACGTTATTATTTCACATTTCACGTTATTATTTCACATTTCACGTTATTATTTCACATTTTACGTTATCATTTTACATTTCACGTTATTATTTCACATTTCACGTTATTTTCACATTTCACGTTATTATTTCACATTTCACGTCATTATTTTCACATTTCACGTTATTATTTCACATTTTACGTTATTATTTCACATTTTACGTTATTATTTTCACATTTCACGTTATTATTTCACATTTCACGTTATTATTTCACATTTTACGTTATTATTTTCACATTTAACGTTATTATTTCACATTTCACGTTATTTTCACATTTTGTGTTAATATTTCACATTTCACGTTATTTTCATATTTCGTGTTATTATTTTCACATTTTACGTTATTATTTCACATTTCACGTTATTATTTCACATTTAACGTTATTATTTTCATATTTCACGTTATTATTTCACATTTAACGTTATTATTTTCACATTTCACGTTATTATTTTCACATTTCACGTTATTATTTCACATTTAACGTTATTATTTCACATTTCACGTTATTATTTTCACCGTTCACGTTATTATTTTCACATTTCACATTATTATTTTTATATTTCACGTTATTATTTCACATTTTACGTTATTATTTCACATTTTACGTTATTATTTTCACATTTCACGTTATTATTTCACATTTCACGTTATTATTTTCACATTTCACGTTATTATTTCACATTTCACGTTATTATTTCACATTTCACGTTATTATTTCACATTTTACGTTATTATTTTACATTTCACGTTATTATTTCACATTTCACGTTATTTTCACATTTCGCATTATTATTTCACATTTCACGTTATTATTTTCCATTTCACGTTATTATTTTGACATTTCACGTTATTATTTCACATTTCACGTTATTATTTTCACATTTCACGTTATTATTTTCACATTTCACGTTATTATTTCACATTTCACGTTATTATTTCACATTTCACGTTATTATTTTCACCGTTCACGTTATTATTTTCACATTTCACATTATTATTTTCACATTTCACGTTATTATTTTCACATTTCACGTTATTATTTTCATATTTCACGTTAGCTTTTCACATTTCACGTTATTATTTTCACATTTCACGTTATTATTTTCACATTTCACGTTATTATTTCACATTTCACGTTATTATTTTCACATTTCACGTTATTATTTCACATTTCACGTTATTATTTTCACATTTTACGTTATTATTTTCACATTTCACGTTATTATTTTCACATTTCACGTTATTATTTCACATTTCATGTTATTATTTTCACTGTTCACGTTATTATTTTCACATTTCACATTATTATTTTCATATTTCACGTTATTATTTCACATTTCACGTTATTATTTTAGCATTTCACGTTATTATTTTCACATTTCACGTTATTATTTCATATTTCACGTTATTATTTCACATTTCACGTTATTATTTTCACATTTCACATTATTATTTCACATTTCACGTTATTATTTTCACCGTTCACATTATTTTCACATTTCACATTATTATTTTCATATTTCACGTTATTATTTCACATGTCACGTTATTTTTTTCACATTTCACGTTATTATTTTCACATTTCACGTTATTATTTTCATATTTCACGTTATTATTTTCAGATTTCACGTTATTATTTCACATTTAACGTTATTATTTTCACCGTTCACGTTATTATTTTCACATTTCACATTATTATTTTCATATTTCACGTTATTACTTCACATTTCATGTTATTATTTTCACATTTCACGTTATTATTTTCACATTTCACGTTATTATTTTCATATTTCATGTTATTATTTTCACATTTCACGTTATTATTTCACATTTCACGTTATTATTTTCACCGTTCACATTATTTTCACATTTCACATTATTATTTTCATATTTCACGTTATTATTTCACATTTCACATTATTATTTTCACATTTCACGTTATTATTTTCACATTTCACGTTATTATTTCACATTTCACGTTATTATTTCACATTTAACGTTATTATTTTCACATTTCACGTTATTATTTTACATTTCACGTTATTATTTCACATTTCACGTTATTATTTTCACATTTCACGTTATTATTTCACATTTCACGTTATTATTTCACATTTCACGTTATTATTTTCACCGTTCACGTTATTATTTTCACATTTCACATTATTATTTTCACATTTCACGTTATTATTTTCACATTTCACGTTATTATTTTCATATTTCACGTTAATCTTTTCACATTTCACGTTATTATTTTCACATTTCACGTTATTATTTTCACATTTCACGTTATTATTTCACATTTCACGTTATTATTTTCACATTTCACGTTATTATTTCACATTTCACGTTATTATTTCACATTTTATGTTATTATTTTCACATTTCACGTTATTATTTTGACATTTCACGTTATTATTTCACATTTCACGTTATTATTTCACATTTCATGTTATTATTTTCACTGTTCACGTTATTATTTTCACATTTCACATTATTATTTTCATATTTCACGTTATTATTTCACATTTAACGTTATTATTTTCACATTTCACGTTATTATTTTCACATTTCACGTTATTATTTCATATTTCACGTTATTATTTCACATTTCACGTTATTATTTTCACATTTCACATTATTATTTCACATTTCACGTTATTATTTTACATTTCACGTTATTATTTTCACATTTCACATTATTATTTTCATATTTCACGTTATTATTTCACATGTCACGTTATTTTTTTCACATTTCACGTTATTATTTTCACATTTCACGTTATTATTTTCATATTTCACGTTATTATTTTCAGATTTCACGTTATTATTTCACATTTAACGTTATTATTTTCACCGTTCACGTTATTATTTTCACATTTCACATTATTATTTTCATATTTCACGTTATTACTTCACATTTCATGTTATTATTTTCACATTTCACGTTATTATTTTCACATTTCACGTTATTATTTTCATATTTCATGTTATTATTTTCACATTTCACGTTATTATTTCACATTTCACGTTATTATTTTCACCGTTCACATTATTTTCACATTTCACATTATTATTTTCATATTTCACGTTATTATTTCACATTTCACATTATTATTTTCACATTTCACGTTATTATTTTCACATTTCACGTTATTATTTCACATTTCACGTTATTATTTCACATTTAACGTTATTATTTTCACATTTCACGTTATTATTTTACATTTCACGTTATTATTTCACATTTCACGTTATTATTTTCACATTTCACGTTATTATTTCACATTTCACGTTATTATTTCACATTTCACGTTATTATTTTCACCGTTCACGTTATTATTTTCACATTTCACATTATTATTTTCACATTTCACGTTATTATTTTCACATTTCACGTTATTATTTTCATATTTCACGTTAATCTTTTCACATTTCACGTTATTATTTTCACATTTCACGTTATTATTTTCACATTTCACGTTATTATTTCACATTTCACGTTATTATTTTCACATTTCACGTTATTATTTCACATTTCACGTTATTATTTCACATTTTATGTTATTATTTTCACATTTCACGTTATTATTTTGACATTTCACGTTATTATTTCACATTTCACGTTATTATTTCACATTTCATGTTATTATTTTCACTGTTCACGTTATTATTTTCACATTTCACATTATTATTTTCATATTTCACGTTATTATTTCACATTTCACGTTATTATTTTCACATTTCACGTTATTATTTTCACATTTCACGTTATTATTTCACATTTCACGTTATTATTTCACATTTAACGTTATTATTTTCACATTTCACGTTATTATTTCACATTTCACGTTATTATTTCACATTCCACGTTATTATTTTCACCGTTCACGTTATTATTTTCACATTTCACATTATTATTTTCATATTTCACGTTCTTATTTCACATTTCACGTTATTATTTTCACATTTCACGTTATTATTTTCACATTTCACGTTATTATTTTCATATTTCACGTTATTATTTTCACATTTCACGTTATTATTTCACATTTCACGTTATTATTTTCATCGTTCACGTTATTATTTTCACATTTCACATTATTATTTTCATATTTCACGTTATTATTTCACATTTCACGTTATAATTTTCACATGTCACGTTATTATTTTCACATTTCACGTTATTATTTTCATATTTCACGTTATTATTTTCACATTTCACGTTATTATTTCACATTTCACGTTATTATTTTCACATTTCACGTTATTATTTCACATTTCACGTTATTATTTTCACATTTCACGTTATTATTTCACATTTCACGTTATTATTTCACATTTCACGTTATTATTTCACATTTGTCAATAAGAAAGTTGTACCTCTTATCTAATTTCGTTTTGAGCTGGCTAATAAACTTTAGGGTGGTGGAGGTGCAATCAAAGATTTCATGCAAACTATATCGATCATAATTGAGGGGCGGGCAAATAAACTCTTAAAGATTTTTCAGTATTGAACTCAAATGACGTGTTTGGCTAAATTAAAGTGATAATAACAAACGCATAGATATAAAACAGTAAAAGAACTTAAAATATTAAAAACCATGTAGAAATTATTTCAATTGATCATCATCATTATTATTATTATTGTTATTATTATTATTGTGATTATTAGTGTTGTTGCTGTTGTTGTCTGTTTCAAATATAAGTGGATAGCGAACACTAAAAACATTTACTACGTGCACAAAAGAAATTATAATAAAAAAAATCCAATTCTTAATATCGGATGGGGAGGGCATTCGAAACTACTATTACATAATAATTTGATAAGAAAAAGATACAGAAAAATTGAAAAAAAATAATTATCACGGTTGGTAAACTGCAGAAGTATTAAACAGATAATGCAAGGAAATGTAATCGCCTAAAAAAAGAATAATCTGCATTTTAAGGGGTAGGAGTAGAACCTCTTAATTATTTAGATGTTTTAATTAATTTTAAACCAGAAACAAAAGCACATTGGATGATATTTTTTAATTCCCCCACGAAAAAAAAAATCAATTGAATTAATCCAACGATACAGCGATCACAGGCAAAAAAACTCTGTTCCGTCTGCCTGCTTTCCACCTGACTACAACTTGGATGTGTTCAAGTCCAACGTTAACAAATTCCTAATGAACCGCCCCCTTAAGTAAACACTTCATCAAATCTCCACACTAACGTAATGTACTTGCAATAACCCTTATCCCTGAGTGGCTTCCGGGCCTTGATAAGTGGTGATCACTGTGTAAAAAGAAAAAATTTAAAAAATTTAAAAAATAAAATAAAAAATAAGATTTTTATCAATAATGGGAAGAGAAGGTTGAAGACTCCAATCGATTAAAAAAAAAAACTACAAACATTAAAAAAAAACAAGTGTAGAAATATATCCAATTTAGAGACGATATATTTGATATGTTTTTTTTTCCGAATAACTATTTATTTTGCATGAATATAATTCAAGAGTCAAGTAAAGTTGACGACTTATTTCCAAATTGTCCACACGGAATAAATTTAACTGCGTAAAAATGGCATAAATTGTTTATAGCTAAATAATGATGGAATAAAAAAAATGTCTGAAAAGATTTCTCCTATTTTTTGCTTTGCGTAAATTGTCTTCATGCATTTACTACGTATTTATTATTAGTGTTTATTTTATTTCTTTTTTGAATAGCAGGGCTAAAAAGTTTTAATTTGCCGTAGTTAAGAATTAATCATTGTTTTATCGCCGTATCAGCTGTTGTTGTCGTTGCACTTAAAAAAAACTTACTTCCGTTTTCTGAGCCTTATTTGTTTAAAAGCTGCCAGCTTTTTTCCACAGGAATCACCATTTATCAAGGCCTGGAGGCCACTCGATGATAAGCATTAATGGGTATACTTTAGTCAATGTGATTATAGCGTAGTAAACATAAATAGTGGGAATTTTGTAAATTGCATTACTTACGGGACATCATAAAGAACTTGTTTACATTGGACTTGAAGACAATCAGATTGTAGTCAGCTCGAAAGCAGGATATCGGAAGAGAGTTCCACAAACGCGCAGTTCTAAGGAAGAAACTTTGTTCATGAAATCTACATTTAGGTTTAGGCACAGATAAAGAGCGGAAATTATTGATAGGGGTTTTGGCTAGACAAATGTTTTTCGTGAAAAGATATCCTCCAATAAGCTACGAAGTCTATTTTGAACTCTGTCAAGGCAGGATAAGCTGCTTCTATCAGCTCCTGTCCAGATGTGGTAAGAATACTCCATCCATGGACGTACCTGGCTTTTATATAGACATGAAATTGCATCAGGAGTCAGATATCTACTGGAGTGGTAGAAAGATCCCACCATTTTTTCAGCGACCTTGGCAATGGATTTGATATACGTGTTCCATTTCAGATCGGGGGTAAAGGTCAAACCCAGAAGCTTGTCCAAACATGAAGCCTTTCCAAGACGAGAACCGTTCATTTCAATTGATGTCAGATGGGCACCAAAGCGTTGATGATGTAAGAATAGAAACTTGGTTTTAGATGCATTAAAATTAACCAGCCACCCATTTCCCCATTCTACCATGGGCTCAAGATCAGAGGAGAGAGAATCAGAGAGAACTTGGCCGTTTACGGTCTTAGATGTGCTACTATAGATGATAGTGTCGTCAGCATAAATGTCTACTAATGATGTAAGGATGTGATTTGGAAGATCATTAATGTAGATCAGGAAGAGAGTTGGGCCCTGGATGGACCCCTGGGGGACTCCAGCATTAATACTAAAAGCTTCTGATTTGTGTCCATCAACCACTACTCTTATGAACCTATCAGAGAGAAATTATTTAATAATTGAGAATACATTTCCAGCTCTATCATAGCTGGAGATCTTGTGAAATAGACCTTATGGCGTACCTTATCAAAGGCCTTTAATATGTCAAAGGCTATTGCCTTAGAGAGGAAGCCCTCGTCGAGATTCGCTAATCCTATGAGATATAATTGTAAGCACGTCTGCTGTAGATCTAGCAAAACGGAAACCGTATTGCATGTCACTAAGAAAATTATTGTTGCTGAGGTGGTTTACTACTTTTCTATTTAACACAGATTTCAGCAACTTACTCATGATACACAGGAGACTTATTGGTCTGTACTGAGAGGGAGATAAGTGATCACCTGAATTCTTAAATACAGGGCATACTGATGAGATTTCGAAGGTATTGGGAAGCCTTTCTTCTTAAGACAGCGCTTAAATGATTGTGTAAGTGTGGGCGCTTGTTCTGCTTGAAGCTTTTTCAGCACTATAATTGGAATGCCGTCAGGGTCAGTTGCTTAACTGGAATCAAGGTTTTTGATTAGCTTGGCAACATCACGCACAGATATGTATGTCGCATAGCGTGTTTTCAGATATACGAGGAAATACTGGGGGTTGGCGGCCTTGGTCATAAAGGGTAGAATTAGCTGCAAAGATCTTGGCAAAGAGTTTGGCTTTGTATGATACTGACGAGTTTACCTCAGGTCCATTGATGATAGTTAGGATAGAGCACACGTTTCTGTTCAGAATTCTGTTTTCTATTTGCGAAAAACTGATGGGAACTCAGCCGCTGCTCAACTACTTTGGACTTGATGGACGGAACATACAACTCTCTCGCATTCTTTATTACTTTTTACAGTGGTTGCTGGTAGTCCTGAAAGCGGCTTTAGTTTCAGTACATCTATTACATTGAAAGCAATGGAAAATTGATTTCTGTGTGCAATGGCAGCAGCACATTCTGGAAAGAATCACGGTTGGCTGTTAGGCTTTTTCTGGAACTTTGTCGAGGGTATGAAACGGTCTATACTTACAATTAACCATTCCTTCAGGCCTGATACTCTAGTAGAAACATCCTTTTTAAACATGAAACGCATAAATCTGATATAAATGTGCGGAAGCTATCCCAGTCAGCCGTAGTGTATCGATATACTGTACGGTGGAGAGGTACGTCTGAGGACCTATTACATTTCATTTTTATCTTAACTGATACAACAAAGGGGTCGAAAGATCCCAGCGGAGACAGAACGGAAAATGAACATAGCTTAGGGCAAGTTGTGAGAAAAAGGTGTAGGAGACTTGCATACTGACCGTCAGTGTCGGGCACACGGGTGGGTTCATGAACAATCTGATTGAGGTCATAAGCAATGGAGAAATCCTAACAGAACCTCCCCTCCTGATCGGTCTTGTTTGAGTGGTTAATCATTCCACATTGTGAACATTGAAGTCTCTACAGATGTGAATGTTTACTGATGGGTACGCAGACAGGATGTGATCAATTTTCTAAGATATGCTTTTAAATATAGTAACGCCACTGTTGTGGGGGCGATAGAGAGCAAATATAAACGCGGTAGTGTGAGCAAGTGTAGCCCGGAAGCACATATAGGGTAAGTTTGGGTCTTCTCTGGAGATGTCCCTGCCACATGGAAAGTCGTCTTTAATGTAGGTACATACTCCATGCTCAGGGCGACCTTGGGGGTCGGATTTGGAGGTTAAGTTAGAGTATCATTAATTACGAACTCATCTAGGGAAGAATATGTCTGGTTTAGTCTCCCGTAATAGAGTTTGAACCTCTGGAAGGTTAGAACGTAGACCCCTGATGTTGGAGAAGGAGACATGGTAGTGGGGGTCTACGTTGGAAGTTAGAGATCTGGTTTTAATCGAGTATTTTTTTCTGGAAACATTTCTTGATTAAGATTTGGGATATGTGGAATAGGTCGAGAGAGGGAAAGTAAAAGAGAAGAAGAAACGAAGAAATTTTTTAAGTAAATAATTAAAGATGGAAATAAATTCAATGAATCAACTTTAAATAATATTCTTAAATAGTACAATCAAAACAATCCTGCAAAAACCATAAATGACATATAGTTAATTATTAAAATAGATTTGCTGTAATATATAAATTAGGTGACTTTTATAATGTAGATTTCCTTCAGATAAATAGTATATACAGAAATGATGATGGAATACAACGTCGTTTTCAATATGAAAATTAATTTGTGAAATGATGTACATTTTGTTTATATTAATAGAATTTTGAAAAACCGACAGACAGAAATATGACGTTAGTATATATATATATATATATATATATATATATATATATATATATATATATATATATATATATAAGGTGTCGCCCTAAAAAAAGGAAAAAACACTACAGCTTTATTGTAACATTTTATTGAAAAACTATCGCCTCGATACGGTTGTGGAACTGGGCGCATCGTTTTTCCACAAGCACCGGCGGGAACTCGGTGAATAATCGGCGGATAGTTGCGATCAAGCTGGCTTTGGTGTTGTGGGAGGTCGTGTTGGTGATGTTCTCGATGTATGATCAAACGAAGTAATCCAACGGATTTAGGTCGGGGTAGGAGTGAGAGAAGGGTTTCTTTGCACTTGTGGGCTTGCGCCGTCCTACTGCCACTCACAGGGTCTGCCAGTAGCCACCTGATTATACCAGGGGACTACCACGCTCTTCAGCACATCCATGTATATTTTGGTGTTGATTTCAAGCCAACTTCAAGCTGTGAGGCGATATGATGTGGTCTTTACTGTAAACTACACCAAAGACCATAACTGTGGCCGGAAACTTTGTTTTCTTCACCCTGGACACGTCCCTGTTATTTGTGACAATCTAGTGATGCATTTTGAGGGTGCTGGCAATGGTCCTGTTGTCATAACTTGGATCGTAAGAGAGCATGAGTTATACAGCAGCGCATCTCCGATCTCGCGTAGAAACTTGTGTCACTTTCAGACATGATAGAAGGCTCCTATCGCTCTTGGGATTTGTACACAACTGGCTAATTAGCAGATAGTCTGGAAAAAAAAAGAAAAACAAAACCAGTTTTTATGTAACGGAAATGGAATCATATCGCCTATTCTAGGGTGACAATTGTATCATTCCACCCTGTATATATGCACATGTATATAATGCCAAATACTAATTTTCTTTTTTGTATTATTTGGATTGTTTGGACTTTTGTTCTCGTCTTGGTTGTTTTTTTTACAACGTTTTGGATTTTTTTTCACAACGTTTCGGCCGATGCAACCTCCAACTGTCTTCAGATGTATTCACACTGGATGTTATTGGTGAATGGTGAAAAATAGCGCCAAATCTATTCGTTTTTTAATACATCCGGGTCCATTCCGATTTTTTTATGATGTTTGTTATTTCTTGAGATCATATATAAAAAAGGAATGGATCCGGATTTATTTTTAAAAAAGGAATAGACTTGGCGCTGTTAATGAAGACGATAATAATAACCCAAACAATTCAAATAATACAAAAAATAATTATCAAGTCTTATCTAAAAAATATACAAGCTAATTTTCTGGTTTGTACATGCTTTAAATGTCGAAAAGACAGAATTAGAAAAGAAGTGAGAACGTATTAATTGCAGTATAAGGAGACTTAGCGAATGAGTAAATAAATTAATGACATAAAAAATGAAAACGGACAAACATCATCATCATCATCATCATCATCATCATCATCATCATCATCAGTAGTAGTAGTAGTAGTAGTAGTAGTAGTAGTAGTAGTAGTAGCAGCAAGTTGACGCTGAAACAAAATAGATAGTTTAAATAATAAAAAAAGGAAAATTGATAATACTCAGTTCAAAACTCGGAGTACATATTTATTACCGGACAGTGAGTCCTCTGCTTCTTTACATATACGTTGTATTTAAATGAATAAATACAGAAGTAGCGCCCATTTCAAACTGTAACGTCAAACCGATAGATTACAAGTGCATTTAACTTCCCACCATCGACGTAGCATCATGTTTTTATAGCGATTAAGTATACCAGGTGATATAAGTAAGCTCCAGTCTTCTGAGCCGATGACCAGCTTCTAATCTGAAACTACAGTCTTCGCCCGTCTCTCATAATCTGCGTCGACCAAACACTGACCGGTGATAGCAGAGCAGTTCTAAAAGAACAAAGCATGTTCACTTGTTTGTTTTGTTTGTTTGTTTTTTTTTACTTAAATTAAAATTATCTGTTTTACATTGATTTCTTTCGCCTTGAATTTAATAATAATTGGTTTTGACACGCAGAAGTGACAAAGTTGTTGACATGTGTTACAGGTGAATATTACGATGTAATATTTTATTTCATCTTTAAAAAAAATGCAACCACTTTTCCAATATAAAAGCAGATAAAATAAACGCACACACAGACACACAGAGTTACTTATGTAGATATTAGTTGTCAAATCGCGCAACGAGATTAAACTCTTAAAATCGTCAGACTTTTGTATAAGCTTTTGCGGAACGCACAGGTATTGGGGTCATTAGGTATAAGATTTCTGTTCGAATGACGACACGTTTGGTCATTTAAGTTACTCGATCGATTAATGTATGCGTGATTTTTCTGTCTATTTTACATCCGGTGCTATGAGAATACAAACACAATTGTACATGCAGATCGCAAAAAGAATGAAACTGATTGATGCGTATTTAATTAAAAACTTAATTATTTAAAACTCTGTCACTGAGCACTTTACATAAGTAAAAACTAACATCTCAAAGCCAATTAAAAAGGCAATGTTCACAGCCATCAGCATATATATATATATACATATATATATATATATATATATATATATGTGTGTGTGTGTGTGTGTGTGTGTGTGTGTATGCATATATATATATATATGTGTGGGTATATACATGTGTGTGTGCGCCCCCGCGCGCGCCCGTGTATGTGTGTGTACGTGTGTGCGCGCGTGTGTTTCGCTCCGCACTTTCTTTCTGTGGCATTACATTAGTAAAGGAAAATATATTTCCAGCATAAAGGTAAATGCTCTTTTATATAAAAAAATTGATTTCGTTCAAAAGTACAAAACAAAATAAACCACACACACACACACACACACACACACACACACACACACATATATATATATATATATATATATATATATATATATATATATATATAACTACTTCATTTACTCAAATAAAATAATCATACGAAGGTATAAATTTATGCGCAAACTTTAAGTATTTACTTCAAAAGTGATCAATACGTAGGTAGAGCTAGTTAGTAATTTATAAAATATATATGGCGATTCAGCTACACTGAATATTCGGCGTTTCAACCACTCTAGGATTCTTCGCATAAGCCTGAAGAATCCTAGATTGGATGAAACGCGGAATATTCAGTGTAGCTTAATCGCCATATATATTTTATAAATTACTATATATATTTATGTATATATACTCGTCCAGTGCTGTTTCACAGCTCATCAGTGCAGCTAGACAAGCAACTACCTCAAGCCAGGATAAAACCAGATCGCCCAAACGAGAGTAGGAGCTTCTAACCGTTGCGCTGTAAGGAAGTCATATATATATATATATATATATATATATATATATATATATATATATATATATATATATATATATATATATATACACGCAGCCGTTATATATATATATATATATATATATATGCATATATACGGCAGTCGTATATATAGATATGTATATATATGTATATGTATACAGCAGGCGTATATATACATATATATATATATATATATATATATATATATATATATATTGTTAAACAGCACAGCATTTTCTTGTTTGACAATTTTCCGTTTTATTTTTTCCAGTTTTCGAATAATCCTTCTTGTGTTATATGTAAAATGGTGTAAAAGTGTTCCGTAGTCTGCGAGCGCTTTCGGCGTTTCCGCCATCGTCTGGCTGGTTATATAAAAAGTCGTTTTAAAATTATATCGAATGATAAGGTCGTGTTTTAAAATTACATCGTACTATAAGATCGTTTTTGGCTATTTATATACTAATTTATTGGACAGTTTTTTTTGTTTATATATATATATATATATATATATATATATATATATATATATATATATATATATATATATATATATACATTAACAGAGGCATTTTAAAATATTTTTGCTGGATTCATAATTTATATTGTTTATGTTGGGTTGTCTCACTTTTATATACTGTCCAATAAATTTGTATATAAATAGCCCACATAAGCCAAAAACGATCTTATACTACGATGTAATTTTAAAACACGACCTTATCATTCGATGTAATTTTAAAACGACTTTTTATATAACCAGCCCGACGATGGTGGAAACGCCGAAAGCGCTCGCAGACTACGGAACACTTTTACACCATTTTACATATAACACAAGAAGGATTATTCGAAAACTGGAAAAAATAAAACAGAAAATTGTCAAACAAGAAAATGTTGTGCTGTTTAACAATATATGCTTAAAGGAGAATATGCTGCCTAAATATACACAATATATATATATATATATATATATATATATATATGCCTGCCGTATATATATATATATATATATATATATATATATATATATATATATATATATATATATACGGCAGGCGTATATATATATATATATATATATATATATATATATATATATATATATATATATATATATATTTCAGAGGAAACATAGTTTAATTTAAATTTTTAAAAAAATCAAAGAAACAAAAAAAAAAAACGGCCAGGTGGAATTGTTAAAATTTCCTTAAGGCCTTATCGTCTGACCCTCTAAGAGGAAACGTCAGAATGATAAATTAAAAACTAAGAATCGAATGAGGAAAGAGGGAAATTGTTTTCAGTTGGAAAACCAGTGAGAGAAAAAAATATATATAATTCTCACTGTTCAGGTGGTTTTAAATCAGTAAATATTTCCAACTACTGTTTCAAAATCTTTTGTCTACACAGGCTAGGTCGAGAGTTATTAATGACTAATGCCTCAATGATATTGAGATGATAGTTCGACCTAGCACTGTATAAAACAGAAAACCACCCATCGGAATATTGGTCAGAACACCTATTTATACTAATCAGGTGATTTCCGATGGCGGACTCATGAGCTTGGGAGTGCCCGGATGTTCTCGAAACCTGGTGTAATCGAATATCCCGAGGAATGTGTTGGGATAGTCTCATATTATATATATATATGTATACATATATATATATATATAAATATATATATACATACATGTATATATACATATATATATACATATATATACATATATATAAATATATATATATTTATATATATGTATATATATATATATACAGAGAGAGAGAGAGAGAGAGAGAGAGAGAGAGAGAGAGTACCAGCAAAAAGAAATGCACACTTGTACGTCCGCACTTGTAATTTTTCAAAAATTACACATTTAAGCTAAATTTTATGTAACTGTTTAAACTACCTATACCTGATTTGATTCGCCTTTTATTCCTCTATTATTTTACCTTTTCACATTTGACTTTTAATTGAAATATTCTAGTGTTTACGTCAATTTAAACCAAACAAAACTTCAAATTGAGGAGGCAAAATGAAAGTCCGCAGCAACAAATTGGCTTAGAGCCAGTTTAAATTATCGCCTCTAAATCAGTTTAAAATATCCAGTAACAGGCAACAAAGCATATCTAATCGTAATTGTTGTTGTTCCTGGTTATAAAACGTAACATTTAGTCCATATGCCACGACTTTCTCTTAGTAATCGTCAGGGGCTCATTAATCTCCACCTTTCTGGTTTATCCAATCGAGAAATCGATTGCAGATTGAAATGTGATTGGTAGTGTTTGTTAGGCTCATAAATCTGGTCGTAACAGGGAAGACAATGCTATCAAGATCCGCAGCCCAAGAAACAGATTTGAAACGGATATCCAAATCCAACAATAGTCCAATCTTGTTAAAAAGTGCTCTCTTTCTACTTTCAAGAACAGATTAAAGGAATGTAATTTGCGAGGATATGTTGCATGATGCAAGCCAATGATTTATGTAAAGAACAGAAAGCGCCGTCTGGACTTTGTCAGAGGCAATGAAGATTTTGACTCTTCATATTGGTCAAAAGTGCTTTTTAGCGACGAAAGCAAGTTCAATAGGCTAGGAAGTGATGGCAGGCAGCACTTCTGTCAATATTAATCCTAGGTGCTTAGTGTCCACGCTGCAAGGTGGTGGAGGTTCATTTTTGGTGTGGTGTATTATTAGTACCTATGGCCCAGGGCTTATAG